>NW_015389116.1:180373-219908 GCF_001527695.2 Protobothrops mucrosquamatus | reverse complement strand
CCCTTGAGGAGCACTCGGAGGCTCCAGTTAGTCCAGAATGCGGCCGCGCGGGCGGTGATGGGAGCGACTCGTCGCTCCCATGTAACGCCGCTGCTGCGCGAGCTGCACTGGCTGCCTGTGGCCTTCCGAGTGCGCTTCAAGGTGTTGATTATCATCTTTAAAGCGCACCATGGCATTGGACCTGGTTACCTCCGAGACCACCTTCTGCCACAGATTACCTCCCACCGGCCGATACGCTCCCACAGAGAGGGCCTCCTCAGGGTGCCGTCAACCAGACAGTGTCGGCTGGCGACCCCCAGGGGGAGAGCCTTCTCTGTCGGAGCACCCATCCTCTGGAACGAGCTGCCCCCAGAGATCCGGGTGATTCCGGATCTCCCCTCCTTCCGCCGCGCCCTCAAGACTTGGTTATTTCAGCGGGCAGGACTGGCCTAGGGGTATTTTAAATTGGTTTTAACAAAATTTTTAGTAGAAGCGGCCATTTAAATATTTATTTTTAATCACTTTTAAATTTTGTATTGTATTGTATTATTGTTTTTAAACTGGCTGTAAGCCGCCCTGAGTCCTCCGGGAGAAGGGCGGGGTATAAATTTAATAAAACTAAACTAAACTAAACTAAACTCCCTTGGGCTGGGCCAGCTGGTGGTCGGCCTGCTCCGTCTCTGCCGCTTGCCAGCTACGCCTCGGCTGGCGCAGGGGGCGGAACCACGCATGCGTGGTGCTCCCGGGCAGGGAAAGTCCTCGACTTACGACCAGTTTAGTCCTTGACTTACGACCAGTTTAGTCCTCGACTTACGACGTTTAGTCCTCGACTTACGACCGGTTGGGGGTCGCGGCATTAAAAAGGTTGAGAACCACTGCTTTATTGCCATAGTTAAGTGAATCACTACAATTGTTAAGTGAATCATGAAGTCGTTAAGCAAATCCGGCTTTCCAGAAGCTGTGGGAAGATTGCACATGGTGACCACATGACTCAGGGACACTGCTATCATTGTAAATGGATGCTGGTTGCCAAGCAACTGAATTCTGATCACGTGACTGGGGGGGAATGTTACAATGGACATAATTACAAAGAACGCTTATAGGGCACTATTTTCAGTGCCGTTACAACTTCAAACGGTCACTAAACAAATGGTTGTAAGTTGAAGACTGCCTGTAGAGGTGGCTATCAATAAATAAATATTTGCAAATGTTGTGTCCTTCATAAAATAAGCCTCTCTCCAATACCTCCCAGAGCTCCATTCAACAGAAAAGTAAGATATTACTGGAGAACGCCTCTTGTGGGGTTTTTAAATAAATAAACCACCCTCACTGCTAAAGAGGAACTTTGCCCTTGAGGGGACAAAAATGGAGAAGTTCTCCTTCTATCAGAGAAATTCAGAGAACATATCCACCCAGTTCTCCAGCCACATTATTGTTGAGGAATTTTGATCAGCTATTTGGGCAAAGCTCCAGTAACAGCTTATATGGAAACTGTTCTTTTAGAAAACCGAGATTGGGAAACTTTTGCTAATCTACTGAATGCTGCTGACAAAAGCCCAAGGAAACTCTTGTATGTTTCTGTTCTAAGACCAGAACTTTTTTCAAATGTGGTCTTCTTCACGCCTGATACGTCTCACCACCTTTCTTGGAGACACAACTGTTGCTCTTGCAGATAAGGTTTTGCTGGTAACGGCCAGCAGCAATACAAGATAAATGTTTATTTATTAAATGTATTGCATTTATTATTTTTACAAATAACTCAAGATGGTGAACATATTCAACACATCTTTCTCCTCCTATTGTCCCCATAACAAGTCTGTGAGGTGGGTTGGGCTGAGGGTGAATGACTGAATGACAAGGTTACCCAGCTGGCTTTCATGGCTAAGACAGAACTAAAATTCATAGCCTCCCGCTTTGTAATCTGGTGCCTTAACCTCTAGGTCAGGGATAGGCAACCATGGCTCTTTTATGACTTGTGGACTTCAACTTCCAGAATTCCTGAGTCAGCTGTACTGGCTCAGGAATTCTGGGATTTGAAGTCCACGAGTCATAAAAGAGCCAAGGTTGCCTACCCCTGGTCTAGGCCAAGATATCCTTCCACAAGGTTTCCTACAGATGAGAGTTTGATCCTGTATTGGCAGGACACTTTTGAAAGAATAAACAATATCCAACAAAGAAATGGGCAACGCCCGGATGAGAGCTACACTTATTTATCACAGTTAATATTTCAGTATTGCTGCTGAAATACAATTTTTAACATGCAGAAAGGAGACATTCTGCATGTTAGAAAATTGAATTTCAGCAGCAATTTTGAAGTGCTCTGGATGCTACTCCCAAGCTTCTTCAGTCTTACAGTTTGTGCGGTTCTGTTTTAAGGGAATGCAGAGTTTTGCAAAACAAACAATATTTTAGAAATGGAGGAGTGGGTGTGAATTTTCCTTCAGGTCCATAAATGGAAGCTGCACAGAAGATGTTCATGAACTATTTCTCACAGCCACCAAACTAAGATCAGGAATAACAGTTACAGGTAGCCCTTGACTTACAACCGGTCACTTAGAAACCACATGAAGTTATGACAGACCCAAAAGGGGACTTATGATCTGGATTTCAAATTAAAATAGCCAGGTTCTGTCCGCAGTCATGTGACCGAACTTCAGGAGCTTGGCAACACACCAACCCTTCCATTATGATTGTATGTCGAGAAATATTTACCTAGGTTTCATTTTAAAACAGGGGAAAACTTACTGACAATAAAAGCTGTACAATAGCAGAGGTGGTAGGTTCTCTAATCTCACAGCTTTTTAAAAAGAGACAGGATAACCACCTGTCAAGGGTGGTTAAATTGAGTTTCCTTCACGTTGCAGAAAACTGGATTAGTTGATCCTTCTGGTGCCTTCTAACTCTACAATCCTGTGATTCTCCTGAAGAGAACCAGAATACATTAACTTCACAAACAGGCAATTCTAAGCTGCTTGGATCCTTCTGTCCTGGATATATGGCTTCTCCTGCAAGGAGGAAGAGTACAGCTGCTTATTTAAAGACTGAATAGATAAATAAAGGAGAAAAAAGAAGAAGAAGTAACTGTTTGGTTTAGTGACCAGATATGCCAAATCCTCAACTTAGAAAAATATGATTTTTTAAACTATAAAATACCTGCATCTATACTACAGTTCTTAAACAAATTCTAAGCTAAAGCTATTCTAGCTTTAGGCATAGTTACAGAGACAGCATTTCTGTCTATTTCCTCTTCATTTTACAGCCACGCAGTATGCTGCTAATACCTATTGAAGGTTTACCTAGGCAAGCGTGGCACCTGCAGATTTCTTGGCAGGGCCATAGAGAAAGAGTATTTTCCTGTTCTCCCCAATCTCCCATCATTAAATTTACAAAATAACAGTTGGAAGTGACCTTGGAGGTCATCTTCTAGTTCACCCCCTGCTCAAGCAAGAGAACCTATACCAGTGATGGCGAACCTTTTAGAGACCGAGTGCCCCAAAACCACCCTTCCCCGCCCCCTGCCCGCCTCCCACCCCGCCTGCCCGCAGGGCCACCCACCGCCTCCACTGCCCGCCACAGATCGCCCAGGCGGCCCTGCAGCACCATGGCAGCCACGCCTTCTGCCCGCGCCCCACAGCAGCATCTGCACGCGAAGGGGCATGAGGGCAGAGTCTTGTCCCTGCTGCCCAGTACCATGTTCTTGGCTGCGCTACTCCGCGCAGGCTGAGCCTGGGGATGACTGTCCTCCAGGGGGGCTGCTGGTGAGGAGGGGGCCGCAGGGGGAGGTGGGGCTGGGGCGACGGCACGCGTGCCCACAGATAGGGCTCTGAGTGTCGCCTCTGGCACGCGTGCCATAGGTTCGCCATCATTGACCTATACCATTTCAGAGAAATAGCTGTCCAATCTCTTCTTAAAAACCTCCAGTGTTGGAGCACTCACAACTTCTGGAGGTAAGCTGTTCCATTGATTAATTGTTCTGTCAGGATTTTTCCCCCTTAATTCTAGGTTGCTTCTCTCCTTGATTAGTTTCCATCAACTGCTTCTTGCCTTCAGGTGCTTTGGAGAATAGGTTGACCCCCTCTTCTTTGTGGCAGCCCCTTAGATATTAGATATTAGTTTGCAAACACCTGTGAAGTTCCCATTTATTTTTGCTTAGCAATAGGAATTAATTAAATTAAATTTAGAAATTAACTGGTAACTCTTTAGCAATATATTCGACTACCTCTGTCTGAAGGACAAAGTGCCGCTCCCTTCACGTGGGGCTTAAAAATCCAACAGAGTAATAATTGTCACAGGCAGGAAATATCGTATTATATCAAGCAGATTTGGACTCTGACAATGCAAACATTCCAAAGTTTATTAGTACTGGCTTGTGTGTTTATTCACTCTCAGCAACTTCCACGTAACAACCAAGCTGCTTAAAATCTATGGGAGCAGAAGGCTTCCTAAGAATAAGAGGCCAAAGACATCCTGAAGGTGCTTTTTCCAAAAGGCAACTTGACTTTCTTGGGGTTTTTTTTCTTTGAAAATGCTTTGCTTCTCATCCAAGAAGCTTCTTCAGTTCTAACTGACTGGTGAAGATGCCTATGGAGATTCTCAGTCATCCAGGTCAAGGTTGTCCCAAAGTTGCTTATTCGAAAGACAACTGGACAATGTTTTTCCTTGAAAATTTTTCACTTCTCATCTAAAAAGCTTCTTCGCTTCAGAACTGAAGAAGCTTCTTGGATGAGAAGTGAAACATCTTCAGAGAAAAACAAAGTCCAGTTGTCTTTTGAAAAAGCAACTTTGGGATGACTGGTGAGGAATGGAAGGATTTATATTCTCTGCAGTCATCTAATTCTTTCCATTCCCTACCAGTCAGTTAGAACTAAAGAAGCTTCTTGGTTGAGAGGCGAAACATTTTCAAAGGAAAAAAGCCAAGAAATTCCAGCTGCCTTTTGGGAAAAGCACCTTTTGGACAACCATTACTGGATACCTGTGGTGGGATTCAAATGTGTGAACAACCGGTTCTCTGCGTGGACAGAGACCACTTCCAGAAGTCCGTTCTGAGCCTGGGCCTCCAAAGCCCAGAACCGACTTTGGGAAGCTGCGTCCATGCACTTCCGGAGGGCTGTTCTGGGCCTGGCAAAAAAAGGGCTAGGGCTTCAGTGGGCGCATCCGGTGGTGGGATTCAGCCGAACCAGTGCGAACCGGCTGAATCCTACCACTGCTGGATACTGAGAATCTTCAAAGAAATCAAGACAATGAAGAGCATGGTGTCTGATGTTTCCCACATACTTTTTTAAATCTTCCAAAATAAAGCAAAACAAAATGCTAAATAAGGACTAATCCATGCAATGTTTTACCTGGAATATTTCTGTCCTATTTATTGGCTTTTAAGAGAATTTCTCTGCTCGTTGCTAACAGATAATGCTGTTCAAGGATCCTGCCCCCACAGAACTGAAAAGTTTCAAAGATAAGTGTCAATTTCTTTCCCAGAGGCAAAAGCCAGTATCTTTTTAAACGTTACTATTATGATAATCATTTCTGCAGGAATGAAAGGCAGAAACTTTGCCCACATTTGCCCTGCTGCAACCCACACCTTCTGGTTGCCACACCTCCTAGATCAGGTCCAGATTGACTGGAGATCCGAGGAATTCATGTGGTTCACCAAACCACTTTTCCAGACTCCAATCTCAACCGCTCAAATTAGCATTGTGGTTTGATATGGAAATTATTTATTTATTTATTTATTATTACTTATCTGTATCCCACCTTTATTATTTTTTACAAATAACTCAAAGCAGTGAACATATCCAACATGCTTTCCTCCTCCCACTCCTCCATCCTCCTGTTTCTGTGGCCTGGTTGCAAACTGTTCACGACCCAGTAGTGGGCCACGGCCCAGAGATAGGGGACTCCTGGGTTAGGTGATGGACAGCAAATGAAGTGCTGCTACAAGATAGATGGGAAGCATGCAGTTGCAAAGTTGGAAATGGAATAACCGTAGGAAAACCTAAAAGCTTTCTAGAAAAGGAGGTTTGAGACCCTTCCATCATATGGACTGAACCACTTTTACTATATAGGCTTAGCATACTTTAAGGCAGGGCTTTTCAACCTTTTCACCCATTGTATCACTTTTAGGATATGGCAATATCTGAGTACCACCAGTCGCCTAGCAAGGTGTCAAAAACTTGATGACCCCTCCAAAAAAAGGAAAAAAAGTGATAAAGTACAGGTAGTCCTCGGCTTACAACAGTTTGCTTAGTGACTGTTCGAAATTACAATGGCACTGAAAAAAGTGCCCCCCAAGCCACAGCAGAGCAAGACACCTGCCTGCCTGCCCGGTGGCGCTCTTCCTCCTGTCCAAGGTTTTCATTGTTGTGAGCATTTCTGTTGAGGATTGGCAGGGGGGTGGGGTGGGGGGTGTTTGGTTTTTATTCCCCCCGTCTGCTGGGTGGTTGCAGCAGGTTTTGGTCACTTCACATGGCCCTGGGACACTGTGACTGTCATAAATATGAATCCGTTGCCAAGCATCTGAATGTAAATCACAACACCCTGGAGATGCTGCAACATTCCAGCTGATTGGCGCTTCTTCTGGGCTCAGCAGAGGTACCGGGATCAGTGCCGCTTTCCAGCTGATTGGTGCTTCTTCAGGGCTCAACAGAAGCACCAGGATCAGCACTAAGCTCCAGCTGGAGCCTGGTGCTGATCCTGGCGCTTCCGCTGAGCCCTGACTGTCCTGAAGAAGCGCCAATCAGCTGGAAAGTGGCACTGATCCTGGCGCTTCCACTGAGCCCTGACAGCCTTGCAGCTCCAGCCATCTCTCACTCAGGCTCTCTGCCATCGGTTCAGCTCATTCCCCTCCCACGCTACCACTTTTCTAGGATGGTCGCGTACCACCTGCCAGGTGCCAATGTACCACAGGTGGTACCCGTACCACTGGTTGAAAAGCCCTGCTTTAAGGGATTGGGGAGAAATCTCTCCCCTCCCTCAAAAAAAAAATCAGAAAAAAAATTAAGAACTCAGGCCCCATACACTTTCCATCTTTACTTATTGCAGCCTTTGGCCTCCCAAATTATAATTCTGGCCACTTAAAATTTGCCTGCCACTTTACCAAATTAATAGCGAAGTCAATATGCAGTAAACTCCCAATTTTGCAATTTAGTCCTCAACTAAAAGAAACCCCCAAAAACCCTAAAAAAACCTGCATGTAACATTTATATTTTGGGATAAAAGCAACATCTATATTATTCATTACGTTTGGATTCCTTTTTTATACATGGCATGTACAGGCACGCTAACAATGCCATGCAAGGCAACAAAAACCTTAATTGGTTTAACTGGCATTATATAGGCATCCCTATCCTTATCCCCCAAGATACATGCACCCCAAAGAAAAAGAAAGGAGGGGAGAGGAAAGAAAAAAAGAGACAAACACAATTTTACAAAGTAGGATAATGGCTATGCATAACAGAATGTACCATAAGCCAAACAACAAAGCCAGGGTAATTCAGATTCATAAAGGCTTTTCCAAATCTCTAAACGGAGAACAAAAGGCTTGAGCAATTAAGAGATCCCTGCACAGTGTCATGATACAGCTGAACAACTTTGCATAGCCTAAACTCTGGGGCTATTGCCCATAGTTTTCATTCTGAATTGGTCTTTGGGCACTCCCTTATAACGAAGCAACTCCATCCGATTTCTATTTAACCAGAAATAAGCCCCAGACCACTAAAACCTCTAAGTAACTTCTGAAAAGGTTAAGTCTCTTTAAAGTTGGAGACTGACTCTTGATCAAAGTGACTCTTGATAAAGGGAGGCAGCCATGCACTTTTCTTGGCATCTAATAGATCTAGTTTCTCGTTCTTTTCTTTTCTTTTCTTTTTTAGCTTCCTACTCTCATGTACTGTTCAAGAATTCCCTCATGCTCTTCCATTCAATCGGGTCAAACCCTCTTAGATTCTAGGTCCTCAAGAGATCAGCCAAATACTCTCACATCTTATTAGTTTATTATGAAAATTTACATGGCTGCCCATCTCATTCACAGTGATTCTGGGAGACTTAGAGAAATAAAACCCAAATAAAGCCCAGTGAGACCCCCTTTCCTCCCCTCAACACACTCATCCTGGTGACAAAAATCAAACAATCCACTTGATTAGGCTCCATATCACCTTGGGGTTCCCAGACACGCTGCCAAAATCATATTTTCAGGGCCTTTCGAAAGAGTATTGGGGGGGGGATCGTATCTCCACGGAGATGATGTTCTACAGCAGGGGTCCCCAAATCTTGGCAACTTTAAGACCTGTGGACTTCATTCTGGGAGTTGAACTCCACAAATCTTAAAGTTGCCAAGATTGGGGACCCCTGTTCTACAGGAAGGGAACCACCACAGAGAAGGTCCTTCTTCTTGGTCCCACTAGATCAGGCGTTATGCCGAAACCGTGCCCACCCTATTGCCAGCAATGGGGAAAAAGTCCCGATAAGTCGTGCGACGTCACATGACGTCGCGAGTTTCACATGCCTGCACTAGATGGATCTTGAGACAGGAAATTCAGGCATTATTATTATTATATTTATGATCCACTTTTCTTCTGTGATGAAATTCAAATAATTCCTTGATAGGAGTATAGTAGTCCTCGATTTATAACAGTTCATTTAGTGACCGTGATAAAAGTGACTTATACCATTTTTCACGCAACCATTGCACCATTCCCATGGTCACACGATCAAAATTCAGACGTTTGGCAACTGACTCGTATTTATGACAGTTCCAGTTTCCCAGGGCCATGTGAACTCCTTTTGCGACCTGACAAGCAAAGTGAATGGGGAAGCCAGTGACACCTAACAACCGTGTTACTAATTTACCAACTACAGTGAACACTTAATAACAGTGGCAAGAAAAGTCACTTAACAAATGTTTCACTTAGCAATAGAATTTCTGGGCTCAATACTACCTCTATTCTTTTCTGCAGACTCAAGAATCTACCAAGGAGAAAAGCACACCTCCACCAACACTCATGGGGCAAGCTTCTGTATATAAACAGGGAACAAACCCCACATTTCACTAGTACCAATGAGGTTACCAGTTGGGTAATAAAAATCTTCAAGCAAGCAACCAAGCTCAGAGAGCACCAAAGACTCCACATTTCAACCCTGAGCTACATATATTCTCTTCTATTGGAAATTTTAATATTTCTTTTCTTGAATTTTATTGAATTGTATTGCCATAAAACCTATTTCATATGATCATGCAGAGCTCTATGAGATAAATTAAAATTAAGAAATAATATAGATCTTTTAAATGACTTTTTAATTTAAAAAAATAGTTTTTTTTCCTATAATGTATGGAATAAGATTAATCCTTAAGTGATTTTTGAAATCCAGGAAGCGTTTGCTTGTGACACGGTGTACACTGATTTTATCAAGCATGGGAAAATTAGGAAATCCAGGCAGTTCAAATGACTATAGCAGACATGTCAAACAAAAGGCCCAGGGGCCGGATGCGGCCCGCGAAGTGGTTTCATGTGGCCCACGAAGCCATCCTGGAAACAGTGAGGGAACGGCCCCCACTGCCTTGGCCCTGGCCCAGGCCAGCTGGGAGCCAATGTACAATTTTGTGGTGGCCATCTTGGCACTTGCCCCGGTGGACCATGCCTTGGCATTTGCCCTGGTCCCACCCCCTTCTGCCAGAGACCCTCAGATCTGTCCCACTCCTGCCCAGGCCCCCATAGGCACCCTTGATGCGAATGATGTAGAACTGGCCACGCCCACCCAGTAGGCCACACCCACTCCATCCACGCCCACCCAGTAGGCTGCACCCCCCCCCGCCCCTCCCAGGGCAACCGCAATGCTGATGCGGCCCTCAGTGAAATTGAGTTTGACACCCCTGGACTATAGGTTGAGTGTATGCTAATGCTCTCTACAAGAATCTGGATTGCAATCAGGTCATAGCAAATTGGTGGTAGATAAGAGTCAGTGGAATTCAGGAAGGGGTGGACTAGGTGTCTTCTGGGTACAAAGGAAGTCAAAACTGATGACACTTAATCAGAGTACAGTAGAGCTGGAAGGGACCTTAGAGGTCTTCTAGTCCAACCCCCTATTCAAGCAGGAGACCCTGTACCATTTCAGACAAATGGCTGACCAGACTCTTCTTAAAACCCTCCAGTGATGAAGCACCCACAACTTCTGATAGCAAGCTGTTACACTGGTTAATTGTCCTCACCCTCCCTCAGGATCAACCTGGTCATCTCCTCCAGATTTATTTTTAAAAGAGCTTATTATCTTATAAACAAATAAAATATTTCCACTTTTTATATTATATATTTTATTCACAGAGAAAAATATTTAAGATCGTGATCAAATGATGAAATTCATCCTTTCAAAATGTGTTTAGTATGTTCTTGTTTTATTTCTTTATCTATTTATCTGTATTCCCTTCCCTCCCTTCCTTTACGTTGCAAAGTAAAGTAATATTATGAAAATTACTTGTTGCATTTATATTCTCTCCTTGTTGCATTTATATTCTTCCTGCTTTCTGAGAACGAACTCACAAGCCAAAAGCCTGGGACAGACTGACCCATTTGCAAAGCCTATTTAAATATTTGAAAAAACAACCGAGGTAAACATATGTCTTAGAATAAAACAGTAGAACGTAACACAGAGCCAAAATGGGGCAAAGTAACATTTGTAACACAGAGTTCTTGAATAAATTTAGCTGTATACTCTTTCTTTTTATTCACAGAACTTTCTTTTTAAAAAGCAATTCAATGGCTCTTAAACACTTAACTATTGTGAGTTTTTCTAGACGACCAGCTTTTCAATCACCCACATTATCTAACTATATTTTAAACTGTACTTACTTTCAATGGTGCATAAGTAGGTTGATATCGGTAGTCCATAATCTTTCCAGAGAATCAACAGCCAATCAACACTCACTCTTCCTGAGTGAGCCCAGAAAGCTGTCAATCAATCAGAGTTCAATCAACGTCTACCAGTTTTAACTGCGGAAATACCATAATGGTGAAGGTGCTAAACTAGGTGCAAGGATGCTCAAGTTCTAATTCATCTTCAGCCACAAAAGCTCTGGCCAGTCACTTTTTCCTCAACTCTAACCAACAATATAAGGTGGTGGTGGTTGGGAAAAGTAAGAGGAAGACGTTCTATCTGTGTTGCCTTGAATTCCTGGATGACAGATGACAGGTATTCCTCATTTAACAATTGGTTGTTTAGTGACCATTTGAAGTTATGACAGACTCCCCCCCCCCCAAAGCTACTGATGATCCAGTCCTGGAGTTTCAACAGCTGAACACGCACACGCACCTGCAGTCACAATTTATTACCTTTCTGCCCATTTCCAGCCTTTTCGGATGGGTTCCAGCAAAAAGACTAATATAGGAATACACTGATTCCCTTAATGGCTGCCACATTCGCTTAAAGCAGGGGTAGTCAACCTTGGCTCTTTTATGACTCGTGGACTTCAACTCCCAGAATTCCTGAGCCAGCTGTGCTGGCTCAGGAATTCTGGGAGTTGAAGTCCACGAGTCATAAAAGAGCCAAGGTTGACTACCCCTGGCTTAAAGACTGCCAGAAAATAAGTTGTAAAATTGGGGCTGATCACATGGGTGCCTCAACTTAAAACTGAAATTCCAGGCTCTACTAGTCGTAGTCAAGGACTACCTGCAACTAAATAGGCTGCAGACTATACACTGAATGAAAAATTAAGTAAATTAACACACACAAATATCAGGGTTTTTTTTTTAAAGTGGAGATTAAATTGCTGAAATTTCCGGGATTTCCATCCATTGCTTTCAAGTTTAAGCTGCATAATGGCTATCAGAGGTATGAGTGAGGGAGAGATTTAGATGGCAGATGTGAACTACCCATTTAAAGCCCCACCCCTTTTTAATAAGTGTTCCAAACACACTGCAGGTTTGTAAAAGATAACCCTCGATCATGCAGTTGCACTTTTTATCTTGACTTTTTTTTTAAATGGCCTTGATGGCTATAATGTAATTTGACCCCTTTGTTTAAATCTGATAATTAGCATGCCAACAGCAGGAAGACAGGACAAACTAATTGCTCTGTGCCATTAAAGAACAATATGTAGTCACTTAGGACACAGAATACAGAATAATAGGGTTGGAAGGGACCATGGAGGTCTTCTAGTCCAACCTCCTGCTCAAGCAGGAGATCCTATACCACATCAGACAAATAGCTATCCAGTATCTTCTTGAAAACCTCCAGCACCCACATCTTCCAGAAGTAATTAATAGTTCTCAGGAAATTTCTTTTTAGTTCTAGATTGGATTTCTCTTTAATGATCTTTCAGTCATCTTCTAGTCATTGCTTCTTGTCCTGCCTTCAGGTGCTTGGGAGCATAGGTTGACCCTCTATTCTCTGTGTCAGCCCCACAAGTACTGGAAGACTGCTATCATATCAACTTTAATCCTTCTTTTCATTAGACTAGAAGATGTACCCAGTTCCCACAACCGTTCACCGTATAATTTAACCTCTAGACCTCTTATTATCTTTGGTGTTCTTCTTTGCACTCTTTCTAGGGTCTCAACATCTTTTTTGTATTGTGGTGACCAGAACCACAGACAATATTCCAGATGTGGTCACACCAGTGCAGTATAAAGTGATACTATTATTTCAGATGAACTTGAAACTGTCTCTCTGTTGATGCATCCTAGGACTGCATTGGCTTTTCTTGGCAGTTTCTTTAGTGACAGTGATTGCTTCATTTTCCCCATCAGTAGAAAATGCATAAGTGATCACAGTGTCATCTAATAATTACAAAGGTTCAATTCACTTTACTTTCAGATTTCCACGAGTCCTAGGTAAGTTATAAGACCAGTAGTAGAAATTGTGGGCATGCGTCTGTGATCTGGTGTCTCCCATAATATTTAGTTTATTTGTATGCCATTCTTTCTCCAGAGGGATAAAAGCCAATTAAACTGAATCTGGATGTTTTGTGATTTTTACTGAATTATCCCATTTCTTTCTTTTACCAGTACCCCCCCCCCAAAAAAGGCTAATTGCAATGGAAATAATCCTTGCAAATGTGGAAATCTCAAACCAATATTAAAGAATTTAACATAGGAGCTACTTAACCTGATAAAAATGAACATTAAGAATCTAACAGATACTATATGAAAATTCTATGTAATGGAAAACAAGTACAGGATGTGGGCAATCACCCATGCTGTTAAAACAGGTCAGAGAATAAAAAGATTCTATCATTCTGAAATTTGCTAACTATGATTCACTCAGTGAAAGTTACAATATAATGTTCTGTTAAATGTGAATCCATTTAAATAAGGCAGAAACAAGGCAGAACAGGCTGGGCAAAGATTAAACTGATAGAAGAGAATATTTATAGCTCAGGGTTGAACTGTGTGGTCCTTGGTGCTCTTTGAGCTTGGTAATTTTCCCAGATATTTCATTACCAAACTAGGTAGTTCACTGATGATGTTACCTAGTTTGGTAATAAAATGTCTGCAAGAAAACCATCAAGCTCAGAGAGCACCAAGGACCCCAAAGATTAAGCCATATGGATAAAGTGGGGGGAGAAATCCACTTTAGTCTACATTGGGTCACCATGTTCAGAAGCACTGCATGATAAGGCTGATCTTCCAAACTTTTCTATTTGTAATGCATAAATCACAAATACACAAAAATGTCTGTGATGTATGTCTTTGCCCCTCCAGCCAGAAAAGTTACTTCCTCTTGTTTGCTCTTAAGTCATTCTCCAGAATTGCATCTATCTTCTCTACCTATACAGGGACATTATGGAAACTTCGTAACAATATATTATGCTATGCCAGGGGTAGGCAACCTTGGCTCTTTTTTGACTTGTGGACTTCAGGAATTCTGGGAGTTGAAGTCCACAAGTCATAAAAGAACCAAGGTTGCCTACCCTTGTGCTATGCTATGCTATGCTACACTATATTATTATATTAGTGTATATATACATAAATATAATATATATATTATATTCAAGCCAGAATAAAAAATTAAAACATTGAAATAAAATAAAACAGAACAAGACATCATAGTTTATTATAATTAGTGGGGAGATAATTGATAGGCAGCCAAAGTCTGCCTAATTTTACAGACAGTAGAGCAGAATTTAATTACGTTCAAGGAACTGCATCATACTGATCCAATAGTAACAGTTGTACAGAAAAGAGACAGAATTTCCTGGATATTTTATTTATTTATTAGATTTTTATCCCCCCTATATTATTTTATAAGTAACTCAAGGCAGTGAATATACATAATACTTCTTCCTCCTACTTTCCCCACAACCCTTTGAGGTAAGTTGAGCTGATAGAAAATGATTGGCCCAAAGTCACCCAGCCAGGTTTCATGCCTAAGGTGGCATTAGAATTCACAGCCTCCTGGTTTCTAGACCAGCAAGTTGACCACTTCTTTTTACCAAATAAGTTATAAAATGAGTAAATGGATCCTTGTAGAGCAAACATATCAAACTCAAGACCTGCGGGCTGGATTCAGCCTGCAATGGGCCCAGATCTGGCCCACGGGACTGCCCTGGAGACAGCGAGGGACCGGCCCATGCCACCCTGGGCACACATATAGGAGGCAGCAAGTGTGTGAGGGCCGGCGGTGCCCAGCAGCAGCCGCAGCCCGCCAGCCCGTTGGCCACCTATTCACCAGCATACCCTAGGATCCTGTGCAGTGGAGGTGGGTGTAAGTGCTGTGGCCGCCAGGCCGACCCTCCAAGCAGCAGATAGAGGTACAGGGGGTAAGGCACGCAATCCCACCTGCCGGACGTGCCAGACAACTGGCCGCCTGCCCAGCTGCAGCAGGCACCAGGAAGCAAAGACAGACAGGGGTCTGAGCGCTGCGGCCACTTGGCCAAACCTCCAAGCGGCAGGAAGGGGCAGAGGTGCGGGGGGGAGGGGGGAGGTATGCGATCTGGCGGGAGTGGGCAAGCAAAGTTGGCCACACCCACCAAGCCAAGGCCCCAAGGGCAATTATAATGCTGATGCGGCCCTCAATGAAATCAAGTTTGACACCCCTGTCATAGAAGGTACATTATAACAGGACATGATCTGTGCTTTCAATGCCCCTTGTCCACAAGAAATTGTACATAATTTACAGGTAGTCCTCGACTTACAACAATTCATTGAGGTAACGTTTGAGTTACGTCACTGAAAAAAGTGACTTATGACCGTTTTTCACACTTACAACCGTTGCAACATCCCCATGGTCTCGTGATCAACATTTAGATGCTTAGCAGCTGAGTCATATTTATGGTGGTTGCAGTGTCCTGGGATCATGTGATCCGCTTTTGTGACCTTCTGTCAAGCAAAGTCAATGAGGAAGCTGGATTCGCTTAATAACCATGTTACTAACTTAATAACTGCAGCGATTCACTTAACAACTGTGGCAAGAAAGGTTGTAAAATGGTCCAAAATTCACTTAACTTCTCATTTAGCAATGTCCTAAAAGCTAGAAACTTTTATACGTGCACACACACACGGCACTCTTTTTTTTTTTAAGGACACAGCAATGTCTTTGCTTCCCATCATTAATTATAGAACTGGGACACCTATAAAACCCTGCATGTAATTTACTTTTCCAACAGAAAGAATACACTTGATTTTGCCTTTGAGTAACATGTCGGTCAGAAGTAAGAAATGTCTTCTATGTAATCTCATAAGTGCACATACCATAAGAGTCACTGATCATGAGAATTTGCTTCAAGAGTGCTAAGAGCACAGGGCAGCCTGTGAAAGGGGATAAAATGTCCTTTGTAAAAAGGAAAGCTAGTTCCAGACACGCACTGCAGACAATTGAGAGTCATTTAAAGAAGGGGGGGGGGAAGTAACTCAAATATCTCCTTTCACCAGAGAGGGGGAAAAGAATTGAAATCTAAAATGTTCGTGCAGAGAAACTGAATTTAAAGGAAGTTTCCCGTGGAGTTTCCAAGAACTAGGAAGAAAATCTAGGGGCTTCAGACTTACAGAGATCTTGGATCCTCCAGAGAATTGGGAGTTAAATTTAGATTACCGTAGTATATTTCAGGAAGGAATAAAAACACTTGGAGCTGACAGCATTTTCTTTACCCTGCTCTTCAGAAATGATAATTGCCAGTCCCTCATTTTTATGATGAAGCATACACTATGGGAGGCAATCATACCAGATTGGGGTATATTTGGTGGGCTAGTGGATATTTATCTATTGGATGGCTGCATTGGCAGACATAGCCAATTATAACGCATCAGTGAGTAGAAACTGGAACACGTCACCCTGAACGGTCTCTAATAGTCCAGGTGAGACTTTCAGGTGACCCAAGGCACCTGTAAAAGATTTGATTCTTGAAACTATTTTTTTTTCCTTTGGAGCACACTAGCTTCTTGCATTTTTTTTTTCTTAAAAATAATTTAAAGGGATCAGTTTAAGAAGTCAGATAAGACAAAATGGTTGGTGGACCCCAAAGGAGATATGACTGTGGATGATGAGAATTATATCTTAAGGGCACCAGGTGTGGGAAAACATTTTTTAATCTGCTACTTTAGAAGTTTTTAACTGCTTAAAAGTTACTGAAAAGAGGTCAGTAAGAGGGTAAGGAATATTTCAATCATAAATCCAATTTGCATTAATCAAAAATTTTCTCTCTGTATTTAATGTTATGCCTCATTTCTCAGTAATTGAGAATAGGATTTCCCTCTTGCAAAAGCATTCACACACACACACACACACTTACACACATATATAGTTAGATTATGTGTGTGTGTTATTTCAGATACAACAGCCCATCCAACATTTGTTTGATCCTCATGGATCTACAGCTGCTTAATACTTGAATTTAAAAACCTAGAGAGAGAGAGAGAGAGAGAGAGAGAGAGAGAGAGAGAGAGAGAGAGAGAGAGAGAGAGAGAAAGAGAGAGAGAGAGAGAGAGAAAGAGAGAGANGGTGCTAAACTAGGTGCAAGGATGCTCAAGTTCTAATTCATCTTCAGCCACAAAAGCTCTGGCCAGTCACTTTTTCCTCAACTCTAACCAACAATATAAGGTGGTGGTGGTTGGGAAAAGTAAGAGGAAGACGTTCTATCTGTGTTGCCTTGAATTCCTGGATGACAGATGACAGGTATTCCTCATTTAACAATTGGTTCCTTAGTGACCATTTGAAGTTATGACAGACTCCCCCCCCCCCAAAGCTACTGATGATCCAGTCCTGGAGTTTCAACAACTGAACACGCACACACACCTGCAGTCACAATTTATTACCTTTCTGCTCATTTCCAGCCTTTTGGGATGGGTTCCAGCAAAAAGACTATAGGAATACACTGATTCCCTTAATGGCTGCCACATTCGCTTAAAGCAGGGGTAGTCAACCTTGGCTCTTTTATGACTCGTGGACTTCAACTCCCAGAATTCCTGAGCCAGAATTCTGGGAGTTGAAGTCCATGAGTCATAAAAGAGCCAAGGTTGACTATCCCTGGCTTAAAGACTGCCACAAAATAAGTTGTAAAATTGGGGCTGCTCACATGGGTGCCTCAACTTAAAACTGAAATTCCAGGCTCTACTAGTCGTAGTCAAGGACTACCTGCAACTAAATAGGCTGCAGACTATACACTGAATGAAAAATTAAGTAAATTAACACACACAAATATCAGGGTTTTTTTTTTAAAGTGGAGATTAAATTGCTGAAATTTCCGGGATTTCCATCCATTGCTTTCAAGTTTAAGCTGCATAATGGCTATCAGAGGTATGAGTGAGGGAGAGATTTAGATGGCAGATGTGAACTACCCATTTAAAGCCCCACCCCTTTTTAATAAGTGTTCCAAACACACTGCAGGTTTGTAAAAGATAACCCTCGATCATGCAGTTGCACTTTTTGTCTTGACTTTTTTTTTAAATGGTCTTGATGGCTATAATGTAATTGGACCCCTTTGTTTAAATCTGATAATTAGCATGCCAACATCAGGAAGACAGGACAAACTAATTGCTCTGTGCCATCAAAGAACAACATGTAGTCACTTAGGACACAGAATACAGAATAATAGGGTTGGAAGGGACCATGGAGGTCTTCTAGTCCAACCTCCTGCTCAAGCAGGAGACCCTATACCACACCAGACAAATAGCTATCCAGTATCTTCGTGAAAACCTCCAGCACCCACATCTTCCAGAAGTAATTACTAGTTCTCAGGAAATTTGTTTTTAGTTCTAGGTTGGATTTCTCTTTAATGATCTTTCAGTCATCTTCTAGTCATTGCTTCTTGTCCTGCCTTCAGGTGCTTGGGAGCATAGGTTGACCCTCTATTCTCTGTGTCAGCCCCACAAGTACTGGAAGACTGCTATCATATCAACTTTAATCCTTCTTTTCATTAGACTAGAAGATGTACCCAGTTCCCACAACCGTTCATCGTATAATTTAACCTCTAGACCTCTTATTATCTTTGGTGTTCTTCTTTGCACTCTTTCTAGGGTCTCAACATCTTTTTTGTATTGTGGTGACCAGAACCACAGACAATATTCCAGATGTGGTCACACCAGTGCAGTATAAAGTGATACTATTATTTCAGATGAACTTGAAACTGTCTCTCTGTTGATGCATCCTAGGACTGCATTGGCTTTTCTTGGCAGTTTCTTTAGTGACAGTGATTGCTTCATTTTCCCCATCAGTAGAAAATGCATAAGTGATCACAGTGTCATCTAATCATTACAAAGGTTCAATTCACTTTACTTTCAGATTTCCACGAGTCCTAGGTAAGTTATAAGACCAGTAGTAGAAATTGTGGGCATGCGTCTGTGATCTGGTGTCTCCCATAATATTTAGTTTATTTGTATGCCATTCTTTCTCCAGAGGGATAAAAGCCAATTAAACTGAATCTGGATGTTTTGTGATTTTTACTGAATTATCCCATTTCTTTCTTTTACCAGTACCCCGCCCCAAAAAAAGGCTAATTGCAATGGAAATAATCCTTGCAAATGTGGAAATCTCAAACCAATATTAAAGAATTTAACATAGGAGCTACTTAACCTGATAAAAATGAACATTAAGAATCTAACAGATACTATATGAAAATTCTATGTAATGGAAAACAAGTACAGGATGTGGGCAATCGCCCATGCTGTTAAAACAGGTCAGAGAATAAAAAGATTCTATCATCCTGAAATTTGCTAACTATGATTCACTCTGTGAAAGTTACAATATAATGTTCTGTTAAATGTGAATCCATTTAAATAAGGCAGAACAGGCTGGGCAAAGATTAAACTGATAGAAGAGAATATTTATAGCTCAGGGTTGAACTGTGTGGTCCTTGGTGCTCTTTGAGCTTGGTAATTTTCCCAGATATTTCATTACCAAACTAGGTAGTTCACTGATGATGTTACCTAGTTTGGTAATAAAATGTCTGCAAGAAAACCATCAAGCTCAGAGAGCACCAAGGACCCCAAAGATTAAGCCATATGGATAAAGTGGGGGGGGGAATCCACTTTAGTCTACATTGGGTCACCATGTTCAGAAGCACTGCATGATAAGGCTGATCTTCCAAACTTTTCTATTTGTAATGCATAAATCACAAATACACAAAAATGTCTGTGATGTTTGTCTTTGCCCCTCTAGGCAGAAAAGTTACTTCCTTTTCTATTTGCTCTTAAGTCATTCTCCAGAATTGCATCTATCTTCTCTACCTATACAGGGACATTATGGAAACTTCGTAACAATATATTATGCTATGCCAGGGGTAGGCAACCTTGGCTCTTTTTTGACTTGTGGACTTCAGGAATTCTGGGAGTTGAAGTCCACAAGTCATAAAAGAACCAAGGTTGCCTACCCTTGTGCTATGCTATGCTATGCTACACTATATTATTATATTAGTGTATATATACATAAATATATATATTATATTCAAGCCAGAATAAAAAAGTAAAACATTGAAATAAAATAAAACAAAACAGAACAAGACATCATAGTTTATTATAATTAGTGGGGAGATAATTGATAGGCAGCCAAAGTCTGCCTAATTTTACAGACAGTAGAGCAGAATTTAATTACGTTCAAGGAACTGCATCATACTGATCCAATAGTAACAGTTGTACAGAAAAGAGACAGAATTTCCTGGATATTTTATTTATTTATTAGATTTTTATCCCCCCTATATTATTTTATAAGTAACTCAAGGCAGTGAATATACATAATACTTCTTCCTCCTACTTTCCCCACAACCCTTTGAGGTAAGTTGAGCTGACAGAAAATGATTGGCCCAAAGTCACCCAGCCAGGTTTCATGCCTAAGGTGGCATTAGAATTCACAGCCTCCTGGTTTCTAGACCAGCAAGTTGACCACTTCTTTTTACCAAATAAGTTATAAAATGAGTAAATGGATCCTTGTAGAGCAAACATATCAAACTCAAGACCTGCGGGCTGGATTCAGCCTGCAATGGGCCCAGTTCTGGCCCACGGGGCTGCCCTGGAGACAACCGAGGTTCCGGCCCATGCCACCCTGGGCACACATATAGGAGGCAGCAAGTGTGTGAGGGCCGGTGGTGCCCAGCAGCAGCCGCAGCCCGCCAGCCCCTTGGCCACCTATTGGCCAGCGTACCCTAGGATCTTGTGCAGTGGAGGTGGGTGGAAGTGCTGTGGCCGCCAGGCCGACCCTCCAAGCAGCAGATAGAGGTACAGGGGGTAAGGCACGCAATCCCGCCTGCCGGACGTGCCAGACAACTGGCCGCCTGCCCAGCTGCAGCAGGCACCAGGAAGCAAAGACAGACAGGGGTCTGAGTGCTGCGGCCACTTGGCCAAACCTCCAAGCGGCAGGCAGAGGCAGAAGTGCGGGGTGGTGGTGGAGGTATGCGATCTGGCGGGAGTGGGCAAGCAAAGTTGGCCACACCCACCAAGCCAAGGCCCCAAGGGCAATTATAATGCTGATGCGGCCCTCAATGAAATCAAGTTTGACACCCCTGTCATAGAAGGTACATTATAACAGGACATGATCTGCGCTTTCAATGCCCCTTGTCCACAAGAAATTGTACATAATTTACAGGTAGTCCTCGACTTACAACAATTCATTGAGGTAACGTTTGAGTTACGTCACTGAAAAAAGTGACTTATGACCGTTTTTCACACTTACAACCGTTGCAACATTCCCATGGTCTCGTGATCAAAATTTAGATGCTTAGCAGCTGAGTCATATTTATGGTGGTTGCAGTGTCCTGGGATCATGTGATCCGCTTTTGTGACCTTCTGTCAAGCAAAGTCAATGGGGAAGCTGGATTCGCTTAATAACCATGTTACTAACTTAATAACTGCAGCAATTCACTTAACAACTGTGGCAAGAAAGGTTGTAAAATGGTCCAAAATTCACTTAACATCTCATTTAGCAATATCCTAAAAGCTAGAAACTTTTATACGCGCGCACACACACGGCACTCTTTTTTTTTTTAAGGACACAGCAATGTCTTTGCTTCCCATCATTAATTATAGAACTGAAACACCTATAAAACCCTGCATGTAATTTACTTTTCCAACAGAAAGAATACACTTGATTTTGCCTTTGAGTAACATGTCGGTCAGAAGTAAGAAATGTCTTCTACGTAATCTCATAAGTGCACATACCATAAGAGTCACTGATCATGAGAATTTGCTTCAAGAGTGCTAAGAGCACAGGGCAGCCTGTGAAAGGGGATAAAATGTCCTTTGTAAAAAGGAAAGCTAGTTCCAGACACGCACTGCAGACAATTGAGAGTCATTTAAAGAAGGGGGGGGGGGGGAAGTAACTCAAATATCTCCTTTCACCAGAGAGGGGGAAAAGAATTGAAATCTAAAATGTTCGTGCAGAGAAACTGAATGTAAAGGAAGTTTCCCGTGGAGTTTCCAAGAACTAGGAAGAAAATCTAGGGGCTTCAGACTTACAGAGATTTTGGATCCTCCAGAGAATTGGGAGTTAAATTTAGATTACCATAGTATATTTCAGGAAGGAATAAAAACACTTGGAGCTGACAGCATTTTCTTTACCCTGCTCTTCAGAAATGATAATTGCCAGTCCCTCATTTTTATGATGAAGCATACACTATGGGAGGCAATCATATCAGATTGGGGTATATTTGGTGGGCTAGTGGATATTTATCTATTGGATGGCTGCATTGGCAGACATAGCCAATTATAACACATCAGTGAGTAGAAACTGGAACAAGTCACCCTGAACGGTCTCTAATATTCCAGGTGAGACTTTCAGGTGACCCAAGGCATCTTGAAACTATTTTTTTTCCTTTGGAGCACACTAGCTTCTTGCATTTTTTTTTCTTAAAAATAATTTAAAGGGATCAGTTTAAGAAGTCAGATAAGACAAAATGGTTGATGGACCCCAAAGGAGATATGACTGTGGATGATGAGAATTATATCTTAAGGGCACCAGGTGTGGGAAAACATTTTTTAATCTGCTACTTTAGAAGTTTTTAACTGCTTAAAAGTTACTGAAAAGAGGTCAGTAAGAGGGTAAGGAATATTTCAATCATAAATCCAATTTGCATTAATCAAAAATTTTCTCTCTGCATTTAATGTTATGCCTCATTTCTCAGTAATTGAGAATAGGATTTCCCTCTTGCAAAAGCATTCACACACACACACACTTACACACATATATAGTTAGATTATGTGTGTGTGTTATTTCAGATACAACAGCCCATCCAACATTTGTTTGATCCTTATGGATAGACAACTACAGCTGCTTAATACTTGAATTTAAAAACCTAGAGAGAGAGAGAGAGAGAGAGAGAGAGAGAGAGAGAGAGAGTATTAGAAACATTCTGCTTTTGCTGATTATGGGATGAAAACAAAACAAAAAAAACCCCAGAGCTCCTAACATGAACAACTGCATAAAAATTAAATCAATCATGGAGAAAAATGAATAATAAATTCACTTTATAAATTAACTTGAAGGGAAGAGTCTTTTTTTTCCCTTCCACCATCTCATTAGATAAAGGAAAAAAATAAAGTCATTATTAGAAACCTGTTAGAAGCTCCCTTACAGCAATTTTCTCCCAATTGAGGCTTTTCAACAACACTTCTGGATATCTAACAGCCCCAAAACGTATAGTTGGAGTGAAATTTCAAGGAAATAGAAGAGATTCCTGTTCCTCTATAGATTTTTGTACAGATTTGCATATGACAATTCTGGGTGGCTAACACTGGATTAAAATGGAAGATGGGTGACCAATAAATTAAAATAATAATAATAATACTGTTCGTATGCCAATACAAACATACAGAATCAATCTGTGAGTGTAGCTGATTAACCCTGGGACTGGTTAGCGCCCTTAAGACTCTCTCACTGCCTCTTAATTAACTTTTAATGTTGAATTCTAGCTATCCTTGCCTCTATTTCAAATTTTTATAATAAGTTTTATGTTTTTCATATTTTATTTATACATTGACTAGAGTTCCTCTGTGACGGAGAGGGAAGGCTTTTAAATTTAATAAATCAAAATAAACAAAAAAAAATGAACCCAAGACAGAATCAAAAATATAACAGTATGAGGCTAACTTGTCAGTCACAAGAACTGGAAGGGACCTTGGAGGTCTTCTAGTCCAGCCCCCTGTTCAAGCAGGAGACCCAATACCATTTCAGACAAGTGACTGTCCAGTCTTTTCTTAAAAACCTCCAGTGATGAAGTACCCACAACTTCTGAAGGCAAGCTGTTCTACTGGTTAATTGTCCTCATTGTTAGGACGTTTCTCCTTAATTCCAGGTTGCTTCTCTCCTTGATTAGTTTCCATCCATTGTTTCCTGTCTTGCCTTCTTCTGGTGCTTTGGAAAATAAGTTGATCTCCCATCATCTTTGTGGCAGCCCCTCAAATATTGGAACATTGCTATCACATTACCCCCATATTCCCTTCTTTTCACTAGACTAGCCATACCCAATTCCTGCAACTCATGGTACCTTTGTAATAGAGTACAAAGTACAAAGGTACTACGAGTTTATTTCATGCTATCTATACACAAGAATCTGATCTACTAATGATCAAAGCAAATTGGCATTAGATACGAGGCAATAGAATTCAAGGGGGGGCTGGAGTTAGGTCTCTTGTGGGAGCATAGCAATTCCAAACTGATGAAGCATTTCACTCCCCCCTCAAGGTCACCTCCTACACAACCACAATGATTCATATAACCCTTACAAAACAAGATCATCCAACATTTCGTCCAATCCCCAAAGAGCCAAATTCTCAAGATCTTATGAAAGGCTTTAAAATGGTTGACCACCCAAATCATGGGAGATATGATTCTCCACAAGGGTACCTTATTCATTTGATAGGACCTTGTCCGATTTGATCTGTTTTTGATTCCATATCCACAGCTTCATTAAGGTAGCTTTGGGGGAAAATATTATGATTTAAAGTTGTGAATAAACTGTGAATTATTTGCTGCAGAACTGGAGTCCATCATTATATGAAGAACCATGTGACATAAATAAATGAACAAATGAATAAATAAATTAGCATAAAATATGTATCTACAATGGAAAGACGGTGCCACACCAGATTCACACTCTCCGATGTGTGTTTTGCTTATGAACGGTTATCATTTATTCACTCATTTAAATTTATTGATTGCCCAATATCCATGTAGTAGAAAGAATGATCAGTACTGCTCCATATGGCACTTAATTTAGTGCTTAAAAACTGAATTATTTTTGCATGTATGATATGCTTTTTCTTTTTTTTATTTTTACTGTTTTTGTTTTCTGTTTGTTCTTTTGGGAGGATTTTTTCCCCCATTTCTGTGAATTAAATCAAATAAATAAATAAAAATAAGGCTTTTGTGAAATTTTTGTTACGCTTCTGTGATCTCTGTTCTGGAAGCATGCATGCTTGAACCTTCTTCTGATTGTTTTAGATTTTGTCTTTAGAACAGCTTGTTAATGCTATGCTCACAAATGTTAAAAGTAGCTTTGCATTTTAAAACTACTTGAAAAGGGTTTTTTTTAAGTACTTTTCCTCACAATTTTGCAGAGTGGGCTTAAAAATCTGCATATGCACTTTGCAGTAAAGGTACAACAGTTGTTACAAGTACTGTCTTGGTTTGGTCAATTACGCTCAATCAATTTTCTCAAACTGTACAAAACAGATGTTCAATTACAGGGCTAGACCAACACAGAGCCCACAAGCCAAGCACAACCCTTAAGAAAACTTTTATGTGGCCCATCACAACTTGTCAGAAATTGCAGTGAGAAAACCTCTCACTGCTGCAGTGATTCCAAAGTGCACAGTAAGGTCCTAGATTGTGCGGAATTCCAAACATACCTCCCAAACAGGAGAATTTAAACAGAATCTGTGAATAAGCCTATGAAGGCTTATAATTAATCCCCACACTTGTATGAATTTTACTGTTGCTTTAGTATCCTTAAACAGCTGCATATGGATTAAAAGCCAGGACAGTTCAACCATCTCAAAGTATGCTGATGTTAGGATATCTCTCCCATTTAATGTCTAGATGCTTTCATCAAAAGTACGCTGGTTTTAAAACAAAGAGAAAACATGTAATATAAATCACTCAAAACAACTGATCCTCAAGGTTTCCCTGAATTTCTTTTATATTCCTATGACTGTTAAGTAAAGATAACGGCAGTGGGTAAACAGAAAGATGGGCTTATCCCGACTGAATTATATTCTTCAGGAATTCATATAAAAATTCAGTATTCTGCAAAACATCATATAGGCAAAGCTTGTAATTTCACACTTTCCTATCTATGCATGTATTTATCCATATATCAAAAGCAAGAGTTATTTTGGAGACGCTTGTTTAATATATTAAAACATATACAGATAAAATATATTAAAATGTATTGGAGTATAAAATGCACTGCAAAAAAGAAACATCAACATCTGGGTGGTCTACAACAGGGATTCCCAACCTGTAGGCCACAGCCTACTACTGGTCCGTGGCCTCTTTGCAACTGGGCCATGTGAGTGGCTGGCTCGGGGTCTCACTTGCGCGAGCGTCGCAGCCCTCACTTCTGCGAACGTCACGGGTGGTTGGGGCCTCACTCGCGTGAGCATCAAAAGTGCTCAAGGCCCCACTCATGCAAGCATCATTGATAATCGGGGCCTAACTCGAACAAGTGTCACATGCGCTCAAGGCCCCACTCGCACAAGCATCCAGGGCCTCTCGCCCGAGGGTCACAGGTACTCTCGGCCCCACTTGTGTGAGCAACGGGTGCTTGTTCACCTGCAAGTGTCCACACCTGCCCCTCCCAGAAAACCATCCCCCCCCTTTCCTCCTCCGGGCCACCAACCCAGAAAGGTTGGGGAACTCTGGTCTACAGGAACAGCCCCATTACTCCATTGCAGTACAGGCAGTCCTCAACTTGTGACGAAAATTGAGCCCAAAATTTCCATTGCTAAGCAAGACAGCTGATGAGTTTTGCTCCATCTTGCGACCTTTGTTTCCACAGTTGTGGAGTGAATCACTGCAAATGTTAAGTTAGTAATAAGGTTGTTAAAAAACTCTGGCTTCCCTATTGACGTCGTTCGTCAGAAAGTGAGAAAAGGTGACCATATGAACCCAGGACACTGGAACCATCATCAATACATGCCAGTCGCCAAGCGCCCAAATTTTGATCACATGACCATGAGGATGCTGCAACAGTCTAAGCGTGAAAAACAGGCCTAAGTCATTTTTTTCAGTGTTGTAACTGGCCACTAAGTCAAGGACTAGCTGTAATTAATTCTGCCCCTACCCCGTATACCACACCAAGTCCAGATGTGCTCTTCTGCTTTTTCAGAAAAGGTTGCACACTCTGGTTGAACAAAGCCACTTTACAATGCCTTGGTAAAGCCACACTTAGAATACTGCATCCAGTTTTGGTCACCACGATGTAAAAAAGATGTTGAGACTCTAGAAAGAGTGCAGAGAAGAGCAAGGAAGATGATCAGGGGGCTAGAGGCTAAAACATATAAAGAACGGTTGCTGGAATTGGAAATGTTTAGTTTAATGAAGAGAAGGACAAGGGGGGACATGATAGAAATGTTCTAATATCCCAGGGGCTGCAACAAAGAAGAGGGAGTCAAGCTATTCTCTAAAGCAGTGATGGCGAACCTTTTAGAGACTGAGTGCCCAAAATGCAAGCCAAAACCCACTTATGCATCGTCGAGTGTCGGGTGGGTGTGGCCCATTGGCTGGGTGTGGCCAATTGGGTGGGCGTGGCTACGGTGGTAACGGTAGACTGGGGGGGACTAAAAAGTTCAATCAATCAATTCCAACTTTGCAAGATCTTTTTTTTCCCCGCGAGAAGTTGAAATTGTCTGATTGAACCTTTTTTTTTTTTTTGCACACGGCGGTGGAGGCCTAAAGCGAAAAGGTTTTATAAAACCCAGCTGAAGGCCTAGGACTGGGGCGGCGGCGTGCGTGCCCACAGAGAGGGCTCTGAGCGCCGCCTCTGGTACCCGTGCCATAGGTTCGCCACCACTGCTCTAAAGCACCTGAAGGCAGGACAAGAAGCAACGGGTGGAAACTAATCAAGGAGAGAAGCAACTTAGAACTAAGGAGAAACTTCCTGACAGTTAGAACAATTAACCAGTGGAACAACCTGCCTCCAGAAGCTGTGAATGCTCCAACACGGGAAGTTTTTAAGAAGAGACTGGACGGCCATTTGTCTGAAATGGTATAGGGTTTCTTGCCTGAGCAGGGGGTTGGACTAGATGACCTCCAAGGTCCCTTCCAACTGTATATTATTATTATTATTATTATTATTATTATTATTATTATTATTATTATTATTATTATTATTATAGCGGTCATTGTAGCCCCAAAGGTGCTTTTTCAAAAGGCAACAGGGCTTTGTTTTTCCATTTTCCGTTTCGCTTCTCATCCAAGAAGCGTCTTCAGTTCTGACTGTTCTGACTTCAGTCAGAACTCAGCATCCGCAGAGGCAGCAGGAGGAGGAACTAACACTTCATCTATTACCTGGGAATATAATTCCAAACAGGCCTTTCTAAACCACTACCAACCACGGCTTTGTATGTTTTACCAAGCAAAGAGAGATAACAGGATTAACATAATGGTGGTGTTCTTGGGGGGGGAAACCCTTCACAAATCCGGATAATGTCTCCACATTGATATAAACGCATCATGGAAGTGTAGGACGAGACAAAATGCCTACAGGCTCACTGGATAAATTTGCTCATATCTGTTCTGGGCTGGATGCCAGAAGGGCAGAGTCCGTGTTGGTGAGTGAGGCGGCGCCTTTTCTTGTAATCTGGGATTCCTTTAGTTTGTGGAATTTAAAAGAATAAATATGGTTCTCTGCACTCTGAACTTTTCTACCTGTGGGCTTGATTTGTCATTTCCCATCTGCCCTGTGTTGCTAGTTGGGACATGAGGTAGATCTGGGACATGATAAATATTTCTTTGAAGAAGCAGGTAATGTCATCTGTCCTAAAGGAGGCAGTGATGATAGGGGTATAATAACTTTTGCTTGGTCTCCAACTTTCCTCTCTTAGGGAAGTATCATGGGAAGCAACCAGAGCCATTCATGAATAGCTAAACTCAGTTTATTATCTACCACCTATATTACAAGAATCTCCCCAGACTGCTTGCCTTTCCCTGGGAACGACCAGATAAGGATCCATAGATCTTGGGGGAGGTTAAGCTTATTCTGCTTGCAGCTGCGCAACGACTCCAAGCTAGGTCTTCGCTTGACCCCTCCTTCCAGCCTAGCTGGCACTTTCCCAACAGGAAGGCTGTAGAGAAGGTGATGGGGAATGGATTACAAAGGATCCTAGATGGAAGATATTATCTAGATCCTTTTCAGTCAGGATTCGTGAGGCAGAATTTGCATGACTTCATTAGGAGTCAGACACGAGTGAGCCTTCAACTCAATAACATCGACTATGGCTTGCTTTCTGGACAGCCTACAAAGATGAGGGTACTGTTCTGTGGTGGTTTCACTCTTCTCTGAGTGGGTGGGTCCAGTCAGTGGTCATGGGGGAAACGCTCAAGTCCATACATAGTCCAGACTATGCTTTTCCATGGAAGAATTGGGAGAAGTCATACTTTGGTTTGAATTGAGGCATTAACAGACTGGTGTGGGTGTGTATGTGCAATGGCTCAATGGTTAAAGATGCTGAGCTTGTCAGCTAGAAAGCTGACAACTTGGGTTTGAGACCCAAGCGACACGGGGAACTCCCTTTCTTGCCCCAGCTCCTGCCAACTTACCTTGTTTTCCGGAAAATAAGACCCACCTGGAAAATAAGCCCTAGCATGGTTTTTTAGGATGCTCATAATATAGGCCCCAGTTAAGATCGTCAGCCAGACGGATACATTTAGTACCATATTTCCCAGTATATAAGCCCTAATCAGAAAATAAGCCCTAATGCGTCTTTTGGAGCAAAAATTAATATAAGACCTGGTCTTATTTTCGGGGAAACACGGTAACAGTTTGAAAGCATGCAAATGCAAGTAGATAAATAGGTACCACTTTGGTGGGAAGATAACGTTCTGTGATGTATAGTTATGCTGGCCACTTGGCCACAAAGGGTACATCAGGTAATGCTTTGTCAGAGCTGAATCTGGGAAGGCCCTGTTGAAATACACGGACAGCAGAGCAGACCACAGGCTTTTCCATGGTATCTTTCACTCTTTGAAGCTCTTTCTCCCCAGAAATTCATCTGCAGCTCCCATCCACATTTCACAAACAAGCAAAAACTGCACATAGTTCTCGATTTACGAACACAATTGAGCCTAATATTTAGGTTGCTAAGCAAGACAGTTGTTAAGTGAATTTTGCCTCATTTTTTCGACCTTTCTTGTCACTCTTGTTAAGTGAATCACTGCAGTTGTTAAATTCGTAACACGGTTGCTACATGAATATGGCTTCCTCATTGACTTTGCTTGTCAAAAAATCGCAAAATGTGATCATCACATGACCTCGAGACACTGCAATGGTCATAAATATGAGTCAGTTGCCAAGCATCTGAATTTTGATCACATGACCACGGGGATGCTTCAACGGTTGTGTGTGGAAAAATAGTCATAAGTGACCTTTTTCAGTCCCACTGTAGCTCTGAACAGTCATTAAACAAACTGTTGTAAGTTAAGGACTATCTGTAGTTTATTCCAGTGAGCCTTCATCCCTTCTTGACTTGATTACGAACAGCCATTGTCGGCATTTCAGACTATATGGTCAATTATATAAATAGTTTTGAATGCTTTTGTTCTGCTGTTGGTAATTATTTTTCTTATGTTGCTGTGCATCCTCCAGAGTCCCTTAGAGGACTGAACCATGTTAGAAAGACTGTTAAATAAACAAATAAATATGCACTAAACAATTATAAACAAAGCAATCTAAAGCCACAGCGCATTTGTTTTACTGGGATACTTCGGCACAAAAGCTAAGAGATGTGTATTTGGATAGTCTCCCAAGTTATTTTTCTAAGATCTGCTACATGGACATAAATCTCCCATTCTTTAGGGAGAAAGAACTTCTTGCAAGTTCAGGTCAAGTCTCAGAAAAAGATGGGTACTTATTCATTGATCCCAGTGGTGTGGAAACTGTAAATATCAACATTTTTTTTTTCAGGAAATGCACAGCACACGGAAGAAAACTCCAACATCTGCTATTATATTCAAGAACAGTTTGCTTGTCCATAGCCCTTGGTTGCAAAAATAAGAATTACGATTATCCGTCCTGAGAGAAGAGCAAGCCAAAAACCCTATTTATAACCATTCACATTTACGTGTTTAAAAGATGTGTGTGGATGCCCATCTTAAGGAACACAACTATGGGTGGCTCATAAATGTATGACTAGGTATTTAAAATGTATTTGTTTTATTTGTTAAATTTATTTGCCGCCTATCTCACTGTAGGGTGACTCTAGGCAGCTTACAACTATAAAAACAGAGAAAGGAGAACAAGTATAAACATAACAGTCACAAAGTAATGGAACAATAGAATAAAAAACTCCCTTTTTATGACCCTGTAATCCAGACATGTCAAACGCGCAATGTCACGTGACGTCGTGCAACGTATCGGTTTTGCCATTGCCAGCAATAGGGTGGGCGCAGCTTCCGGATGATGCGTCCGGCCCACGGGCCAGCAGTTTGACACCCCTGCTGTAATCCCTTAATTCAGGATAGAGTCAGGGCAGAATGGATGGAGCTGAACATTTACTGGCTGGATGCCCTTCCTGATGCCTACATGGAGTTTGCAGCAGATATTTTTTCTCTTTGCGTCCTAAGAGAGAAACATCTACCGCTACCTAAGACTGAACTCTCACTCCTCCGAATGGGAGGAGAGAGTCTTCACCACTAAGGAATTGGGTACAAATATTGGGTACGAATACAAGTAGTCCTCGACTTACAACAGTTCATTTAGTGACCATTCGAAGTCACAACGGCAATGAAAAAAAAGGACTTACGACTATTTTTTACACTTAAGACCACTGCAGCATCCCCATGGTCACACGATCAAAATTCAGGTGCTTGGCAACTGGTTCATACTTATGACGGTTGCAGTGTCCCAGGGTCATGTGATCCCCTTTTGCGACCTTCTGACAAACAAAGTCCACGGGGAAGCCAGATTCGCTTAACAACCATGTTCCTAACTTAATAACTGCCATGGTTCACTTAACAAATGTGGCAAGAAAGGTCGTAAAATGGGGCAAAAATCACTTAACAAATGCAACAGAAATTTTGGGCTCAATTGTGGTTGTAAGTCAAGGACTGCCTGTACTGGGTACAGGGTCAAGATGGCAGGTTTGAAGGAAGAATAAAAGGCAAGAGACTAATTCTTTGCCCCTTGATGAAGCTCATACAGGAAACTGGATGAAACAATATTGAAGGAACACATATTCTCATCAATGGAAGCTTTACTTCCAAAACAAGTGAAAAGCCTGGGAACCCATAATCCAGATCAGGATCACGGCAAGAATGTGGGAAGGGTTTAAACTCATGCAAATTCTGCAGCCTACTTTTTATTGCTATTCAATGCGTGCTGCTAATGGCACGATTACCACCTTGCCTCAGGTGGATCTGGAGTTGTCTTCTGCTATCTAGCAGCTTCAGGGCACGTTATAAGAAAACTCTTTAAGAGGCCGAAAAAGAAAATTGAGTATTTCAAAACATGACAAACCTACTGAACAATGCAGTCTTATATTGTAAAAAGAGTTGTAAACCCTTTGATTAAGCCATTTGGCAGAAATTCACCAAGCTCCCATCAAAATGGATTCAGTTAAAGTTAAAGTTTACTCATGCAGTTCCCATGATTCTGTTATCTTCAGCCCTTTTTGTCCAATATTAAATCCAATTAAACTCTGTGTGTATCTTGCTCCCCCTCCTCAGACATTTTAATTTTGGAGCTTGATTTACATTGTTCCAGCAGGGAGTCTGAGAATTGACGCTCAAGATATTTGAAGATGGTCACCAGGTTAGTTTATTATCCTGGACATTCATCCTGCTGAAATGAATTGGAATTGGAGAAATACATAATGGAGCTTCCTTCAACAAGACTGCCACTGATTTCTCCCACAGTTGGTTCTTCCAGTCAGAACAAATCTACTCCTAACATGAGTAGACATGACCTGTGGAAGGAATGTGGCAGTCTGCGCTCAAAAGTTTATTTTTTTTCATGAAGAATGTCTAATTGGAATCCCACAATTTCCTTCCTTACCTATCCATCAAGATGCTTTTCCAAAAGGCAACTGAACTTTCTTGGGGGTTTTTTTTCTTGAAAACGTTTCACTTCTCATCCAAGAACTTCAGGAATATATGTTTAGTCTAGTGAAAAGAAGAATTAAGGGCAACATGATAGCAGTGTTCCAATACTTGAGGGGCTGCCACAAAGAAGAGCGGGGTCAACCTATTCTCCATAGCACCTGAAGGCAGGACAAGAAGCAATGGATGAAAACTAATCAAGGAGAGAACCAACTAGAACTAAGGAAAATTGTTGACAGTTAGAACAATTTATCAGTGGAACAACCTGCCTCCAGAAGTTGCGGGTGCTCCAACACTGGAAATTTTAAACAAGAGATTGGACAACCATTTGTCTGAAATGGTGTAGAGCAGGGGTCCCCAACCCCCGGTCCATGGACCAGTACCAGGCCGCGGCATACAAGCAACCGGTCCGCACAAACAACCAAAGCCCCATCCAGGGGATGCAGACAGCACACAAAACCACATACCCTCCGGTCCGCGGAAAAACCTCTCTCCATGGAACCGGTCCCTGGTGCCCAAAAATTTGGGGACCTCTGGTATAGGGTCTCCTGCTTGAAGAGGGGGTTGGAAGTTGTCCAGTCTCTTCTTAAAAACCTCCAGTGTTGGACCACCCACAATTTCTGGAGGCAAGTCATTCTACTGACAGTTCTCACTGTCAAGAAATTTCCCCTTAGTTCTAGGCTTGATTAGTTTCCATCCATTGCTTCTTGTCCTGCCTTCAGATCTAGCGAGGTTTGTGGACACACTGCTACTCACAGATCCCATGCTTAGTTATGTTGTGCGAACTAGATTTAAACCTGCTGATTTTTAAAGTCACACAAGACTCCTGATGGATTCAGCCCCAGGGCTAGGAAGTTCTCAAAATATCACAACCTCTCCCGGAGACCAGCCGACTGTTCTCAGATCTTTCCCCAAGGTCAGAGGTCTAACAGCAGTTTGCATCAGATCTTGTACAGCTAATCTCACTGCACTGCAGGCATAGTACACAGTCATTGCTTTTTTCACTGAACAAGGCAAAAGGTATCAGGAAAACAAGTAATACGCTGGCACAGTGGTTGGTGGTCTCTCTTTGTCCTGTCAATTATTTTCTAATCAGGGAAATCTTCCCGCAGGATTCATCCACCAAGTTTTAACTCTGTGGAACATTTTTAATATGCACCACTGCAGGAGACCAGTTTTAGGGAAAAGAATGATATAACTGCACCGATACCAAATTTCCCACCTACTGAAACGGGAGGAAGATGGCTCCCAGCATGGGGCTTGACCTCCTCTTTCTTTGTCCATTCTTTAAGAAAAACACAGAGGAAGAGACATTCATTGCTTTTCCTTCAGTCACAGAACAGCATTACTGTACAAAACAGCTTTAGCAGAGTTATCGCTCCCCCTCCCCTATATCCAGCAAATCTCCTTAAAAAATTGCTGAGAAGGAATTTCCTATTTTGCGAAGCTCATTTTGTAAGTAGAAAACTCTCACTTCCAACTTGCTCATTCAAAATTTGTACCCTGCACAGATTATTTTGGCCCTCCATGAGAAAACCATTCATACAATGAGGTTTCCTTCCAAATTAAGTTAACAATTTTTGAAACCACACCACGACAGTCACAAAATGGCTGCTCCAGAGGGGAAAATCTTGTTTCTTCACAAAATGGCTGGTCAAAAAAATTAAAAAATAAATAAATCAGAAAGCAAAGCTGGTTAGTGATTCCTTACCACCTTCTAATTTATTGCCTCAAACTCAACTTTACAGGTAATCCTTGACTTACGACTACAATTAAGCCCAAAATGTTTGTTACTAAGCAAAATAATTTTGCCCCATTACAGTTATGGTGCCTGGTGTCCCCCATCCTTGCCATGCATGTGAAGTGAATTTTGCCCCATTTTATGACCTTTCAGTTGTTAAGCAAATCACAGCAGTTATTAAATGAAATTGTGCAGTCATTCAGCGAATCCCCACTGACTTTGTCGGAAGCCGGCTTATAAATGGCAATGACGTGATCACAGGAAACTGTAACTATCATAAATGTGAACCAGTTGCCAAACATCTGAATTTTGATCACATGACCATGGGGATGCTGCAATGGTTGTAAATGTAAAAATTGGCATAAGTCACTTTTTTCAGTGCAGTTGTAACTTTGAATAGTCACTAAATCAGGGGTCTTCAAACCTGGCAACTTTAAGACTTGTGCACTTGTGCACTTCAACTTTAAGACTTGTGCACTTCAAACATGGCAACTTTAAGACTTGTGCACTTCAACTCTCAGAATTCCTCAGCCAGCCAAGCATTAATAATAATAATAATAATAATAATAATAATAATAATAATAATAATAATAATGATAAAGTTGGAAGGGACCTTGGAGGTCATCTAGTCCAACCCCCTGCTCAGGCAGGAAACCCTATACCATTTCGGACAAATGGCTGTCCAGTTTCTTCTTAAAAACTTCCAGTGTTGGCGCATTCACCGCTTCTGGAGGCAGGTTGTTCCACTGGTTAATTGTTCTGTCAGGAAGTTTCTCCTTAGTTCTAGGTTGCTTTTCTCTTTGATTAGTTTCCACCCGTTGCTTCTTGTCCTGCCTTCAGGCGCTTTGGAAAATAGCTTGACTCCCTCTTCTTCGTGGCAGCCCCTGAGATATTGGAACACTGCTATCATGTCCCCCCTCGTCCTTCTCTTCGTTAAACTAGACATACCCAATTCCAACAACCGTTCCTTATATGCTTTAGCCTCCAGTCCCCTAATCATCTTTGTTGCTCTTCTCTGTACTCTTTCTAGAGCAGTGGTTCTCAACCTTTTTAATGCCGCGACCCCAACCGGTCATAAGTCGAGGACTAAACCGGTTGTAAGTCGAGGACTAAACCGGTCATAAGTCGAGGACTAAACCGGTCGTAAGTCGAGGACTACCCAACTGGTCATAAGTCGAGGACTTTCCCTGCCCGGGAGCGCCGCGCATGCGTGGTTCCGCCCCCTGCGCCGGCCGAGGCGTAGCTGGCAAGCGGCAGAGACGGAGCAGGCCGACCACCAGCTGGCCAGCCCAAAGGAGGTAAGGCACCCGCCGGAAAAGGGGGGAAAAATGGCAGACAAAAAAAATGGCGGACAGCCTTGCTTGGCGACCCCCATGAAATGGTCGATCGACCCCAAATGGGGTCCCGACCCACAGGTTGAGAACCACTGTTCTAGAGTCTCAGCATCTTTTTACATCGTGGTGACCAAAACTGGATGCAGTTTTATAAGCTAGCACTTCTAAGTTAGCCCTTCTAAATTAACTCTTACTGGCCCCAAATTATAAAACCTAAATGGGCTTCTCCTAGCAAATTGACCAAAAGTCTACCTGTTACTTTTTTTTCTCAATTTACTTAACTGGTATGATTTTTTTAAAAAGAAAAGCTCAAAATTCAGAAGACCCCTGGTCTGCTGTCCACTCAGCTTTGGTTGCAATTGAAAGAGAAGGCATGGCCAGTATGGGGGACATCAGACACCACAACTGTAAACTATGATTCAGACAAAAAGCCTTTACAAACATGGTAAGCCAGAGCATGGCTTGTTCCCCTCTTCATTTACCCATCTGCCCTCTTCAGCTGTTATAAGAAAATGATTAATGCAGGCATCTGAAAGGGGAAATGCTATTTATATGGGGCAGGGAAAGAAGGATAATTTGCAATGCTGGGATATTTTAATTCTCCCTGAGTCCGAATATTAAATTGCATAGCTTACAAATGACAGTACGGGATGTTTCTTGAGGCACCCGAGTTAAGGATGGCAATTCTGCAGCAGCAGCTGCAGAGACACAAAACATAGGTTATTCCTCTGCCATGATCAGAGGAAGAGAGCTGTGTTGGTTTGTGATATTTCACAATCAGGAGTCTCGTAACACCTTGGGAAGTGAACGGCAGCATTAGTAAAATGTGTTAATTGGAAAACTTCAGATTTTTCTTTTTGGGGAATAACAGCCCTGGGCACTTTCAACCAATTCGACATCAAAGATTCTGAGCCCCCCAAAAATGAGGTTAAAAATTACTCCAGACAGCTTGACTGATTGATTGAATTTTTAGGCCACCCATCTCCCCTATAAGATGACTGGGTGGCTCACAGATTATAAAAAGACAAATAGAAAAATAATTACAATATTAAAACAATGCAATCAAATTTTTAAAACTACAGGTTATTCCTGACTTGCAACCATTTATTTAGTGATCCTTCAAAGTTACAATGGCACTGAGAAAGTTATTTATGACCATTTTTAACAATTACGGCCATTGCAGCATCCCCATGGTCACATGATCAAAATTAAAGCGTGGGGCAACTGGCAATGTGTTTATGACGGTTGCAGGATCCCAGGGTCACGTGATCGCTTTTTGCGATCTTCTGCCAAGCAAAGTCAACGAGGAAGCCAGATTCACTTAACAACAGTTTGACTTACTTAGCAACTGCAGTGATTCACTTAACAACGGTGGCAAGAAAGCTCGCAAAATGGGGCAACTGTCTTGCTTAGCAATGGAAATTTTGGGCTCTACTGTGGTTGTAAGTCGAGGACCACCTGTATACAAAAAAACTAGGACTAAGAGACAGACGGCACCGGGATGAGATCTTACCTATCAACCACCTCCAGCAGTGAGCGCCCTCTTCAGGGCCCCAAGTCAACCAACAAAGCCAAGTTTGAATACCCTTCCGGAAGGCCAAAAGGGAGGCGCAGTTCTCACCTCTGATGATAGAGTGTCCCACAGGGTCGGGGCTACCGCAGAAAAGGCTCTTCTCCTTGTCTCCGCCCACCAGAATTCCTTAGCCAACAGGATCCGTAGCATGCCTCTTCCACTGGCATGAGTGGGGTGGGCTAGTCCCGTTGGGGTGAGATGGCTCCTCAGTTATCCTAGACCAGGGGTCCCCAACCCCCGGTCCATGGACCTGTACAAGGCCGCAGCATGCCATCAACCTGTCCACACAAAACAAGCCAAGCCCCATCCGCGGGATGCAGGCAGCACACAAAACCACACACCCTCTGGTCCGTGGAAAAACCTCTCTCTACATAACTGGTCCCTGATGCCCAAAAGGTTGGGGACCTTTTATCTTAGACCCATGCCATATAGATTTCTATTTAACATTATGTTTTCATACCTGTATGGAAACTGCATGCAAAGAACCAATGATTTAATTTCTTACTTCCCAACTGCCTTATTAAAATACTTATATCCTACATTTCCAAGTTCTACTTAAGGAAGGCTTTAGGGCAGTGATGGCGAACCTTTTAGAAACCGAGTGCCCAAAAACTGGCCCCACCCCGCTCCACCCCCTGCCCGCTTCCGCTCTGCCCCATCTCCCACCCCGCCTACCCACAGGACCACTCACCGCCTCCAGGGCCTGCCGCAGATCACCCAGGCAGCCCAGCAGCGCTATGGTGGCCAAACCCTCTGCCCGCGCCCTGCAGCATCAACTGCATGATGGAGTGTGAAGACAGAGTCTTGTCTACACTGCCTGGCTGCCATGTCCTTGGCTGCGCTGCTCTGTGTGGGCCACGCTCGAGGGCGAGTCTCCTTCAGGGGGGCTGCTGGAGAGGAGGGGGTCGCAGGGGGAGGCAAGGCTGGGGCAACGGCACGTGTGCCCACAAAGAGGGCTCCGAGTGCCGCCTCTGGCACCTGTGCCATAGGTTCGCCACCACTGCTTTAGGGTGACCTATGTAAACCCTGTTAAAATAGAGATCTTTAAAGAAGAACAAAAATGTTAATCAGCCAGGACCCTTCTTTAGATACTTGCCGACTTAATCTTTCCTCATAAGTTCAGTGGGGGAAAGGATGGGTAGTTCAGAATTGACCAACATAGCCCCACATAAAAACTATTCTGTGACTATTCTGCAACTCCCCAAAAGGCTGTTTTGGGAGAACCACCACAAAATACTCTCAAATGTCTTTGTGTATTTTTTTCTCTTTTTAAAAATGAGACTGAATGGATAGCGTACCTCGAGCATTTATGGCCGTGAGCCAAGACGTCCCATTATCGTGTAGAGCCTTTTACGAAAACAATTTAATGACCTTAAATTTTAAAAAATCCACTAGCTTTCAGTGGTGACTAAGGCTAAATGAATTTACAGGGTCCTGATATTTTACTGTAATCAGTCGCTTTATTCGTTCTTAGCCTTGCACAGTTTTTTCATTGCAAACTGCTATGATTCTTGCAGTTATTTTACCTTTTTGATTTATAGCCTTCCTAACCAGAATATATGCAAATGAGTTCAAGGAAACGCCAAGCAGAAGGATCTGTTTTATTTATTAAATATTTTTTTTCTATAAAACCTCAACCAAAACAACTCTTGGCAATTACATAGGTAGAAAAAAAAATAGATTGAACAGAAAAAAATAGGATGAAGGAAAAGCTGGCAAAATGTTACATAAATGAGGATGGCTATGATGAATCTTAATAGAATAACAGAATAATAGATTGGAAGGGACCTTGGAGGTCTTGGTAAGCAATATATATATACCATTCCAGATAAGTGGCTATCCAGTCTCTTCTTAAAAGCCTCCAGTGATGGAAAACCCACAACTTTTAAAGGCAAGCTTCTTGAAATCTTGAACTAAAATCTTGAGATCTTGAATTAAATCTTGAAGCTTTACAACAGGTTTTCCAAAGTGATTTGACTTCTTGATTATGGACCATCAGAGGTTATGGTGATAATACCCCAAATAAATTACCCAAAGCCTTTTCTTCTTGTTGTGTTCTTTGTATTCCCCCCCCCTTAATCCCCTATGCATATCCTGATCACCCATTAAGGGTGATTGCCCTTCACCATTGATCGCCCATTAAGGGTGATTGCCCTTCACCATTGATCGCCCATTAAGGGTGATTGCCCTTCTCCATCTGCATACAGTTTCATGCCCGTTGCTGGTTGGCTAACTAGCAACAGG
>NW_015389116.1:152805-177178 GCF_001527695.2 Protobothrops mucrosquamatus | reverse complement strand
CATGCCCGTTGCTGGTTGGCTAACTAGCAACAGGGTCTTGCCAGCCAATGGAATTGTGTGATTACAAGCCAGGGGAATCCCATAAAAGAGGGCTCCCCTGGCCCAGAGAGCCAGTCCGGATTTACTTGATGCCTTGCCAATAAACTGAGAGCTGACTGTCACTCGACTCGTGTCTTACTGCCTGCGCGATCTAACACTTCTAATCATTATATCCCCAAATCCCCGTGTTTAAGCAATGCACTTCCAAGCCTCTCCCCCATTTGATTTTGGTGGTATCAGTGCTAAATCCTTATGCTAAATTCCAGCAGAGTAGGAGAAGAAGAAAAAGATCTCCTCTCTCAAGTTAATCTTACCTCACAAAAGAAATAGCACTGCCCCTACAAATGTTCAAAGCTATGGCTTGCCTAGGCTGGCTAGTACCTACTGCAACTGTGAGGAAAATCACTTTTAAGAAAATAGCACTTGCTTGAATCAATCATCAACTAACCACAGAGGCAACTTTTCCCACTCCCTTCAAGGCTACATTCTTGGTCTTTGAAAGATCAGCCAGAATGGTCACTAAAGCTCTTTGTGATCACCCTAGGGATGGAGCAGATCATCAGAGGAAATGTACCAAAAGCAATCCTTTCTTGACATCGCTCCACCAATCAAACTGATTATAAATCCCAAAATTCTCTGTGGGGAAAAAATGCCTATGCTGGCAGAGAACCCAGGGAACTGTGGTCCAATATATTTGGAGATATTACACTGGGAAAGCTGCTGAAAGCAACATCTAGATGGCCAATTAATGTTACAAGGATGGTTTATTAGTTTCTCTTGCCACAGCATGCAAAATTCATGGCCCTTGTCTGCTGACACCTCAGCTAAAATGGTTATTGTTGGATCCTAGTTTATCCCAGAACTGTATAAATAATAAATTTAGTGAGTAAAAGCACAGTTTCTTTTCTTGACTTGATAAATACCTTCATACTGGAGCCAGTTGTCCTTACCAACTGATTTTAATTACTCCTTTACTTTGGGTTCATGTGGCAGGCACTCAAAAATCTGGGATGTGAAAAAATACAAAACATAAAACATTGAAAAATGAAAAAGGGCTGCTTGGAATGATAATAATGTGGTCTTGTAGAGATGGTGTAATAATCTGCCTGATTTCTCTAGAGAAAGTAGTTTTCAATCCCTCTTTACTTTATTGGAATGAAAGTGAATTTCTTCAGATTCTTATGTAATTACTTGCTTTGTCTAATCTCCTTTCAAGTCAACAACAGAATAACAGAGTTGGAAGGGACCTTGGAGATCTTCTAGTCCAACACCCTGAACAAGCAGGAGACCATCTACCATTCCAGACAAATGGCTGTCCAAGTCTCTTCTTAAAAGCCTTCAGTGATGGAGCACCCACAGCTTCTGAAGGCAAGCTGTTCCACTAGTTAATTGTTCTCACTGTTAGGAAATTTCTCCTTAGTTGTAGGTTGCTTCTCTCCTTGATTAGTTTCTTGTCTTGCCTTCTGGTGCTTTGGAAAATAGGTTGACCCCCTCTTCTGTGTGGCAACCCCTCAAAATTCACTGGACTATGTTATAAGTAGAATAGCTTTCAGTGTCCAACACAGGTAAAAGATGCTAGCTTGTAGAAGGCCTAACTCTTGAAATAAAGCTGAAACTTCAAACATCTACATTTTATAACTGCTCATTACTTGGCCTTCAAAAAGCAGAGGAAGCAGAATTCAAGAAGAACCAACCACTTCAAAATGTATTGCATGCTTCCATTAAAATTGACCTTGTATGTTTGATTTGTGATTTTGTGCCAATCCAAGTTATTACTCCAGATCTCAGTTACGAATGAAAGAATAAAACAAGAGAGGATCCAACCCCATCTGCAAATAGAACCACTATCCCTTTCATTGTAAACTTTATCTATATTAGAGCAATAAACACATTCTTGTTGAACTTTCTAATTGTCTGTCTCAATTACTACTGAAGACAGTAAATCAAAGGAGTCAGATTGAGGAACTTAACTTGGATCTGGCCAATTTTACACTCTAATACTGTTTATCCCTATTTATATCAATCGCCTTAGTGATTTTGCAGGTGAAAAGGTCATATTTAGGTACAACCTTCCAACTCACATTAACTTTCCATCTGAGCAATTGTTGTCAAATAAAGTAGCATCAGAATTGTCAGCTTCTTATTCCCTGTGTGATCTGTCTCCTACCAAATCTGTATAGCTAGGCAGGTTCCTTTTTGACTTGATATATTTGCAGATCTCTGCATATCAAACCTCTGTTTAAGTAGAAACAATAACAGGGACAATTTATTTGTATGATGAAGTGGCACCCAACATAGTACAATGTCATTCCTAAGATTTCTAAATTTTGAGAAAGGATTAAGTTTGTAGACAATATAGATAGTCCTTGACTCATTTTTCAAACTCAAGTTTGTTCAAGAAGACTCTCCCTAGAGGAACACTGCAACTACTCAAACTGTACATTAGTCAATAACTAGCATAAGGAACATGGTATGTGTTATGTAATTTGGACCCATAATGGATTCAGACCCTGTCAACACTTCTTTGTTACTTTTATAAATTATATGTTTGGTATTTTTGTTGACATGTGACTCTATGTTCTTCTTAAGAAAAGCAATACACAATAGCCATGCAAAGAAAAATTGTTTTGTGTCCTTGTAACGTTTGGAACATTTTTCTGTTCCAGTTTGCTTTTAAGTTTTGAAAGTATGAAAGATAAGCAGTGGCATGTATTTGAACAAATCCTTTACAAAAAAGAAGTGATTAAAAATTGTGGTGTATTCTTAGCTTTCTTCACATATGTCAACAACTTGGAGGTCAAGATCTAAGGATTACAATGAACTTGTGTGTGCAAACAAGTGATAATTGAGGGCATTTTTCTCCTCTATAAACGTAGCATGGATGTTTAGTTTTACAATTTCCAATTTTCTAAAGGCCTGCACTTGTAATTTGCTTTGACAATGAGAAGAACAGTAGAAGATTTTCAAGTAATTGTTGCCTTTCCCCCCCCCAAAGTTCAAAATCTTTTAAAAATATGTTTCACAGTCCTCAGGTTCGGAGGGGGGGAACTATCCTTGTGATTATTTCCACCAAAACCTTCAGTACCTATCCATCTGTTGTGATAGACTAGACAATTTTTTGCAACAATCCTATGCAATGCATTCTGGCTGGGAATTATGGAACTTAAAAGACAGCACATCCAGAAGACACCAAGCTGTGGGTGACAGACAAAGCCACAATTTCCTCAGAACTAGGCCTCAGACAGTGTTCTAGCACTAATCTTTGTTTAATGCATAGACTTCTGCAGTTTAAATAGCATGATTATTTTCCTTGGCAATCTTGTCATTCACCTCCAGCCAACTTTTAAAGTCAGAATTGCATAATGTAATCTCTTTGATTCTGAGGCATGATAGGTGCTTCCTTGGGTTAATTAAGCTTTTGTTTTTTCCATTATCAGTTCAGGATCTTAGAATCTATGGGATGAAAGCCTTCCCCTTTTAAGGGATTTTACTTCAGCACTCTTACACATATGTGGGATTATCCTACTAAATGTATTAGAGTGTGCTTCTAAGGACAGATCCATAGTATTATACCGGAAGGATATAATTTTACAGGTTCTTACTTGGAAGATGACAATGAGTTTTGTGTATTTTAAAGACCTGCAAGTCTGTTATGCCAGAAGTGACTTTTCAAATGACGTCTGACTTTAATTCTGAGTTGAGAAACAGATGAGAATTGTCATATAAGAACTAAAACAGGTATACTCCCGAGAACAAAGAAAAACCCCATCAAATCTCATGTATGATGTGGCCTTACCCACTTAATTTATCTGTGGTATTTATATCCCACTTTTATTTATGTTCAGGAACTCAAAGTAACATAGTGTTTCCTTCTATTTTTCCCCAAATAATCCTGTGAAATAGATTGTGCTGAGAAACAGTTAACTAGCCCAAATCACCAACCGTGGCTGTGGATAAATCCCGATTTTCTCTATGCCAAACAACTTAATCAATAGCCCATACTGGGGGTCTTTTTGCAGTCTCTCTTCCCAAGAGCTCACCCACATAGATTAAGTGTTTGCCCATGCCTCACCTAAGTTTGATAATGCTTGAAACGGTATTTCATGCCACACACTAGTTTAGTTTAGCACTCGTTCTGCGAAGTACGACTGTTGGAATTCTCTCTTCCACAACATCATAAACAGTGCAAAAAGTCTAACTTGTTTAGAAAAAGCAAGTGGCAAGGATCTCACTATCAAATAAACGGGCACAAGTATTGACTTCCACGCGTTCAGCCACAATAAGCATAGGATAACCATAGCACAATCATAGGAAAAAACACCTTGCGCCTTTCAAACAGCTTAATTCTCCTGTCAGAAAGGAAGAGAATTAAATTAAAAAAGTCTGCCCATCAGATTTATCAGCACATCTTTTAAAAGAGAGCCCTCATCTAATCAGCTTGGGGGGGGGGAGAAGATTAATTGGCAAGATTGTAGTAGCTGAAGAAATGGTATCACTCCTGCTGTACAACCCATAAGTTCTCAGTGTCCTACAAAATAAAAAGGGAAGGAATTTCTCAAAAAAAACCCCACACCTAATTATTTCTTCAATGTGATTTTTTTAAAAAAAATAAATAAATCTTTTTTTTTTATCATCAGAAAGCCCCTGATCCTGTTTTTCCAGATTGGCTTGCAAAAGACTGCTAGAGGCCCTTATGCCTGCCAAAGGAACACCAGAAAAACTATTTGCCCAGCTGTTTGCCTTTTTCAGCTGTGACAGATTCATAACCTGACACATATGGACTCCGTTTCCCCATTGGTAACCAACCATATTTTATTAAATTTTCTAAACAATAACCTGGCCGGAGTTTGCATAAGAGCCTAGGACAAAAGGGGATTTGTTACAGCTTGTACCTCATACTGCAAGATTTTACCACTGCCTCTCTTTAATTTTAGCCAGATGAAGTGACTATAACTCTCCCCAACCATTGCAAAAAATGGAACTTAAAGCAACTCCAATTGCAAAAAAATAAAATAAAAAATGAACTCAAAGCAACTCGGTAAGGAGCAACCGCTAGTAAAGATTTGGAGGGGGAAAGGAGGCGGTGTTGTTTCACTTTTTCACCACGGCTGGTTTTGGGGTGGTTACTCATAGCTTGAAAGCTGCTTCTGCTCATTAAACCGAAGTACTTATCCCGAAAGGCTATAATCGCCTAACATGCTCGAACTGGTTCCCGGATTCTCCCAGGGCACGACTCCAAAGACAACCTAGCCTCACTTCAGAAATATTAAAAGTTAAAACCAGTGAAATCTCCGTAGGGTTGGGCAAATACAGCTGCCGGGGTCGTGTGAACGCAGACGACGCGGTTTTAGGAGGAAAGCTCAACTCCCAAGCATTTATTCAAAAGGATCCCGCTTTACGTTTCAATTCGATACACGGTTTCTTGGATGCGGCGGCCCCAGAACTCCGTGAGCGGGGAAGCCTCTTGGACTAAACTGATATATATATAGGAGGAAGACCCCTCACTCCACACATACTACGTGCACACCCCGTCTCTAGATCGGCCCCGCATGCTGGAACAAGCGTCGGTTCCCACGAGGAACCCCGCACGGGCGCACGTGTCGGGAAGCGCAGGACAAGCGAGCGTCCAGCAACACGTGGCGTCATAACCTTGGAATGCCGTTCCTCCTCGCGAACGGCACCCGCACGCGTTCCCACATCTCTCGCCTCCCCCCCCCCCGCGCCCAGGTTAAGAGTATAACGCATTCTCACGTTAACACGCCTCTGCAAACTTAAACCAGAAGAGGAGAACGCCTCCGGGCAATGTGCAGAGCGCTGCAGGGGCAGGCAAAGCCCCGGGGGCGTTGGGGGATTTTTTTTTTAGGAGGGGGGGGGTCCCCTTACCTTCCAGCACGACCTCCTTGCCCGCCCTCTTGAGCGCCTGCACGGCTTCGTCGTGGGTGGCATCGCGCAAGTCGGCGCCGTTGACGGTCAGGATGGCATCGCCGACGTAGAGCGCCTGGGTCTGGTCGGCCGCCAAGCCCTTGAAGATCTTGCTGATGAGGATGGGCATCTTGTTCTCCTTGCCCCCCTTGATGCTGATGCCCAAGCCGCCCATCTCCTGCTTCAGCACCTTGACGCACCGCTTCTGGTTGGAGACGGCTTCGGGCACTTGCTCGGGCAAGTCGGTCAGTGCCGTCCGAACCCCGGTCGCCGCCGTCGCGGGGCTCCCGCCGCCGCCGCCGCCGTTGTAACTACTCCCCGACGGCGACTCGGGCGAGCCCGCTCCGGGCAAGGGGCAAGCGGCGGCGGCGTTGTTCGCCCTCGACGCCCCACCGCCGGCGCCTCTGCCGCAGAAAGTTCCATTGCCCGCCGCGGCTGCCCCGATGCCGTTGTAAGCGGCGGCGCCTCCGCCCTCCTCGCAGCTCAGCACCAGCGCCTCGCCGCCCAGGGTCACCAGCACCCGGTGCCACCGGTCGCGCACCAAAACTTCCAGCGCGCCGCTCCGCTGCAGCCGGCCGCCGCCTCCGGCCGCCGCTACCGCCATCTTTGGAGCATTTCTTAAAACACCATGTGATTTTAGCGCACGGGCACACACAACACACACACACACAAACACACGCGCGCGCGGCACACACACACACACCACGCCCCGGGACGGGAGTGGTGGGGGGGGAAGAAGTGGGGGAAAGAGGGCGCCCGGAGCGGCGTTGCCCCCTCGGAGAGCTCGGCGGAGACTCGCGAAGGTACCCGGGGCAGCGAGGGGGTGGGTTAGGGGCGGGGCGGGGAAGGAGGGGCGGGGCGGAAGGGTGAGGCGTCCTGCCTTCGGGGCGCTCGCCCGGCCGAACTGGAGTTCGGGGGGGGGGGCGAGGGCCGGACGCTGTCCCGAGGACCGACCCGGGGTGGAGGCGTTTCCCGGAGAACGCCTAGAAGCGTCCCAGCCCCGAAGGGGCTGCTCGGGGCTTCCCAGCAGGTTCTAGCGCTGGCGTGTCCTGGATTCGAATCCAATTCCGTCTAAACAGAAATCTCGGATCACCTTGGGGCCGTTCCCTCCTCTTTCGACGTTTTTTTTTCCAGCCCACCGCTTGGAAACTTGGGAGTGCAGGTAATCCTCGACTTAACAACGCTAAATTTTGTGGCCGTTCAACGTTACCACCTCGTCACTGCCAAAAGGGACTTAATGATCATTTTTCACCCTTAAGACTGTTGCAGCATCTTCCTGGTCACGTGCTCAAAACTCAGCTGCTTGGCAACTGACTGGTTCCATGGTCCAGGGATCATGTGATCCCTTTTTGCGACCTGACAAGCAAACCAGATTCACTTAACAACTGTGTTACTAACTTAATTGCAATGATTCATTTAACAACTATGGTGAGAAAGGTCGTAAAACGGGGTAAAATTCACTGAACAAATTTCTCACTTAGCAACATAAATTTTGGGCTCAATTATGGTCTTAAATTGAGGACTCCCTGTATAGAAGATCAGCATTCCCGTGATTCCAGAGGTTTGGACAAGAATCCCAGAGCCAGCCTGGGACATGGCATACCTGGGACTCAGCCTTCCTTCAAAATGGCTTTGAACTCCCTGGAGGAAGAAGGGTGGGAATAATCAACTTTTGCTACAATTCCATCCTTGAAAAGACTGGATGTTCGCAGGTTGCTTTTGTTTTATTTTGCCTTCTCGTTTCCCTGCACTAGAATCATCCAGTTATTTATTTATTTTCCTGAGCCTTTCCTAAACTAGATCATGGCAACCTGGGTGTATTAGTTTTTCATGTTAAATAACCTATTTCAAAACTGTGTCAGTAGACTGGCAGTAGCATTTAAAACCTCACAGTTCCTAGGCTTCAACTATAGGTTTGTCAGGTTTCAAGTTTAAGTTTTTAATAGGAGATTCCAACCACTTCTTCCCGTTCAGTTAATGTGAGAGAAAAAATAAGAGGGTGCCAGCTATTAGTGGTACTTCATCATCATCATCATAACTTAACTGCGCTACTCGGAACATCTTATATTTTAAGGAGATAGCTGGTTGACACCTAGGATGCTGGTAGCAACCATGTCAACCATCAGTGCCAGCCAATTTGAATGTTCAGTTGACTGAGGTTCATGTTTAATGAATAAAAGATAATAATAGTAGTAGTAGTAGTAGTAGTAGTAGTAGTAGTAGTAATAATAATAATAATAATAATAATAATAATAATAAAGTTGGAAGGGACCTTGGAGGTCATCTAGTCCAACCCCCTGCTCAGGCAGGAAACCCTATACCATTTCAGACAAATGGCTGTCCAGTCTTCTTAAAAACTTCCAGTGTTAGAGCATTCACCACTTCTGGAGGCAGGTTGTTCCACTGGTTAATTGTTCTAACTGTCAGGAAGTTTCTCCTTAGTTCTAGGTTGCTTCTCGCCTTGATTAGATTCCATCCATTGCTTCTTGTCCTGCCTTATTTGGAGAATAGCTCTTCTTTGTGGCAGCCCCTGAGATATTGGAACACAGCTGTCATGTCCCCCCTCGTCCTTCTCTTCATTAGACTAGACATTCCCAATTCCAGCAACCGTTCCTTATATGTTTTAGCCTCCAGTCCCCTAATCATCTTTGTTGCTCTTCTCTGTACTCTTGGCTGCTGGTGCAACAGTTAGAAGAGCTGCTTGAAAGAGTTGTGGTACAGGTAGTCCTCGATGTAAAGCCATTCATTTAGTGACTGTTCAAAGTTACAATGGCACTGAAAAAAGTGACTGACCAGTTTTCACACTTAACAACCATTGCAGCATCTATGGTCACATGATCAAAATTTGGGCGCTTGGCAACTGGCATGTATTTATGGCAGTTGCACAGTTTCGGGGTCATGTGATCAGCATTGGTAACTTGCCAGCTGGTTTCCGGCAAGCAAAGTCAGTGGGGGAAGCCAGCTTTGCTTAACGACGGCATGATTCACTTAACAACTGCAGTGATTGGCTTAACAACTGTCAAAAAGGTAAAATGGGGCACAACTCCACAGCTTAGTGTCTTAGTTAGCAATGGAAATTTTGGGCTCAGTTGTGGTTGTAAGTCGAGGACTAACTATAGTTGGCTGGAAAAAAGTCAACTTGTTAAATTCTTGAGTTGTTTCTGGGCTAGAACCTGTCTATGACATAAATCAGCCATGAGAGATAGCAAAAACCTAAAAAGCAAAGCTGGGCATAGTTCCTGTACAGCAGAGAAATCACCCATATTTCAACCTCCATACAAGTAATCCTTGACTTAAACGACCATAATGCAGCCTGCCAGTTATATGTCCACATTTTGGACAGAGAGGACCGCTGGTTTGAAACAAGGGTCAAGGAGGCCCTTTATGTCAAAATTGAACAGCTTCAACAGAGGGGGAGGGATCCGACATCATCTATCTCCAGTCTACAACACAGACCTTTCAGCAGTTCCAAGAAGGCTCCACACCCATTTGCACTACTCAGGTGACCCTGAGGACACAGATAAACCTCCAGGTGGCCTCAATGACTCTCTAAAAGGATGCAAATGACCAGCCGTCTGCAAGGAGTATAAATCCTTCCATTCCCCACTATCCACTCAGAGCTGAAGAAGCTTCTTGGATGAGAAGTGAAATGTCTTCAAAGAAAAACAAGAAAGCCCAGTTTCCTCGTGAAAAAGCATCTTTGGGATAACTATGACCTGGATGATTGACAATCTCCATAGGCATTTTGCCATGGGATGTTTTTGCTGAAAATTTGGAAGCAAATGCTGGTTTTTAGCAAAAACATGGTAGATTAAGGTGACGTTGATTGCAGGATGCCATATGTGAGAGCCGGTTGCCAAGCATCCAAAATGCAAATTATGTCACCCTGGGGCAGGGCAGCCATTAGAACTTCGGAACTATGTCATAGGTACATTGGGGAGGAGACCATCGTAACTTCAAATGGTTGCTAAGTGGCTGGCCATAAGGACTACCTGTATGTGAAACTGAGTTGCAAGGATAAACTGAGTTATCTGCCCTGCTCAAATACTAAGCAGATAATAAGACCAGTGCATTTAATTGGATAACAGTAATCACTTCGTTTTATCCGGGAAAACAACTTGGAAACTTCTGTTGTTGCCAATTTTCAGCCAGTAAGACTAGGTTGGTAATCCCATTGACTTTTCCCTCATTTACATGAGCTTCCCTAATCGTTTCAGGGCGCTATTCAGATTCCTGACTATTTACTCAGTGATTATTTAAATTGGTTATAGCCACCCGCGTCTGATGGACTTTGGGCCGCAGACAAAAACCCAAACAGTAAAAACAATTTAAAACATAAGACCCACACAGACTGCCCAGATTAAAGTGACCATAAGGGCAACAAGAAACTATAGTAGGGCTCTGCAGAATATATTCTAATTTATTGTAAGCCGCCCAAAGTTACCGTGGGGCAAGATGGGCAGCTAATAATATTTACAAATACAGGTAATCCTTGACGTACGACCACAATTGAGCCCAAAATTTCTATTGCTGAGGGTGCTTTGCCCCATTTTATGACGTTTGTTGCCACAGTTGTTAAGTGAATCGCTGTAGTTCAGTTAGTAACATGGTTGTTAAGTGAATCTGGCTTCCCCACTGACTGTGTCAGAAGGTCGCAAAAAGTGATCACACTTCAGCTGTCATAAATATGAGTCAGTTGCCAAGCATCCAAATTTAGATCACGTGACCATGGGGATGCTGCAATGGCTGTGTGAAAAATGGTCACGAGTGACTTTTTTCAGTTCCATTGTAACTTTGAGCAATCACTAAATAATAATAATAATAATAATAATAATAATAATAATAATAATAATAATAATAATAATAATAAAAAATTAAGTTGGAAGGGACCTTGGAGGTCATCTAGTCCAACCCCTTGCTCAGGCAGGCATCCCTATACCATTTCGGACAAATGGCTGTCCAGTCTCTTCTTAAAAACGTCCAGTGTTGGAGCATTCACCGCTTCTGGAGGCAGGTTGTTCCACTGGTTAATTGTTCTGACTGTCAGGAAGTTTCTCCTTAGTTCTAGGTTGCTTCTCTCTTTGTTTAGTTTCCATCCGTTGCTTCTCGTCCTGCCTTCAGGCGCCTTGGAGAATAGCTTGACTCCCTCTTCTTTGTGGCAGTGATCACACTACAGCTGTCATAAATATGAGTCCGTTGCCAAGCATCTGAATTTAGATCACGTGACCATGGGGATGCTGCAATGGCTGTGTGAAAAATGGTCATGAGTGACTTTTTTCAGTCCCATTGTAACTTTGAGCATTCACTAAATGAATTATTGCAAGTTGAGGACTGCCTCTAAATATTAACTCCAGACCAAAGTCAGGTTTTAAGGGCTTGCCAGAACCCCTGGAGAGAAGCTGCAGTCCATAGCTGGGGGGGGGGGGGGATGGGGAGCCACACAAGAACAGGCCTGCTTCCTCATAGCTACAAGGTGACTTTTAATAGAGGAGACCTGGAGCACATCTGCAGAACATTCTGGTGAAATACACAATTGGAGACAAATGCAGCCTCCGATACCCAGGCCTAATCCCATGCAGGGGATTGTGGGTAATAGCCAGCACCCTGAATTGCATTGAGGAGCCTGCATTGCCACAGGTTCTTTTATCCCAGTTCCGTGAGAGCCAAGTTCCCTTGGCCTTTAGGCAACCCACCCACAAGCACACAATGGGTAGTACTCACAGGTCCTTCCCACACACTGCCCCAGGTCTACCACTGCTCGTATTACTAGTAGTATAATACTACTGTCTCTGAGCCCTAGGCTGCTTCCAGTGGCTTAATACAGAATAATAGAAACCACCGCCCCTCTCACTCCCTCAACATCTCCAACACACAAATTACTCCACAACCACACCCAGCTACTTTTCTGCTCTTTTATAGCTTCTTGTTGCTGGGCAGGCTAAGGTGAGGTCTTAAGAGGGCAAGACACCACAGACCAGGTGCTGGCCAATTTTCAGGCAGCCTGCCCGCTCATAGCATGCCAAAAAGCACCTGTTACTGCTCACACTGCTGCCTTTTGAACCAGCTGTAGCTTCTGAGTGGGTTTCAAGGGTGGACCATGTAGACTGCATTGCAGTAGTCCAGTCATCAGTTGCCAGAGCATCTCTGAAAGCCACAGCTGACGCACTAGATGAGCCTTGGCAAAGATCCTCTTGGCCACAGCTGCCACCTGTTCTTGGAGCAATAGCTGTGAATCCAGAACAAGCCCCAAATTACACAGTAATCTCAAAATGCTGCGCTAAGACCAACATAGACTCTTCCCAATAAAGTCTAAACAGAGCATGCTCAGCCTTTGGACCAGGTCTACACACTGTTCCCAAACTTGGATGCAGGTTCCAGAATCTCTCCAAAAATTGCTATATATCAGTGGTGGCGAACCTATGGCACGGGTGCCAGAGGCGGCACTCAGAGCCCTCTCTGTGGGCACGCGCGCCGTCGCCCCAGTTCTAGGCCTTCAGTTGGGTTTTATAAAACCTTTTTGCTTTAGGCCTCCGCTGCCGTGTGCAAAAAAAAAAAGTTCAATCAATCGATTTCAACTTCTCGCGGGAAAAAAAAAGATCTTGCAAAGTTGGAATTGATTGATTGAACTTTTTAGTCCCACCCAGTTTGCCGTTACCACCGCAGCCACGCCCATCCAATGGGCCACACCCCACCAATTGGCCACACCCCACCAATGGGCCACACCCAGCCAATGGGCCACACCCACCCTGCACCCGACGATGCATAAATGGGTTTTGGGTTGCAGTTTGGGCACTCGGTCTCTAAAAGGTTCGCCATCACTGCTATATATGAATTGTTACTTCCAATATGGCATAAGGTGAGCGATCATATTTTTGTCCTGCTTCAGTTCAGGGAAGTGTTGCTTGGCACACAGTGCAAACCACCTATGCAACCCTTGGCACACAAAGGGCTGTGCAGCCTGTTCTAAAGGATACGTTTGAAAAACAGACTGTTCCTACATGACCCAACTCTTTTCCTAAAGAGGCTTCACTGTTTCCCTCCCGTTGCACCAAACCTAATTTGTCAAAATTTTAAAGACAGTCTGACTCTTGGGTACTTTATAGAGGCAACAATATGCACTTCCATTCTGGGCCAGTATTATTTTCAAAAGAGAAAGCAAAACAATAGCAAATAGATCTTGTCTAAGATTATTTTATCGTGAGCAAGATCAGCCTTCAAGAGTTTCAGATGTTTTTGCATGTTCCATGTATTTGCGGATGTGAGCCTCTGTGCCCTCATACCCTAGCACAAAATGTGGTGCTACCAAATTCTCTTCGGCTAGTTGCACAATGTCACAAGAAAGCAGGAGTTATTTCATCCCAGTACCAAAAGTACCAACCAACTTTTTTAAAAGCACATCCTTAAGGTTTCACACATTTCCAGGACCTAACATCTTGTTTAACTTCCGTATCCAGCCAAATGTTATTATTTTAATTTGTAGCTTTCTTTTAGGCACCAATTACTGTCATATAAACCAATACAATTTGTGCAGCTGCAGTACCTACTATTTTTCAAGTTGAAGGCCTTTTACGATATAAAGGAAATTGGAAATTGGATCAGAGACCAAAAGGCATTATGCTATCAGGTCCACTAGCAATAGCACTTAGACTTATATACGTATACCCAGGGTTTTTTTTCTCATAGAACGCCCAGAACGGAGTTCCGGCACCTTTTTTGGATGGAACCTTGTAGGGTAGGCAAGGCGGGTTGTATGATGTGTGTGAGTTCTGGCACTTTTTTTTTTTTTTTTTTTTTTTAGAAAAAAAGCACTGTATATACCCCTTCACAATGCTTTACAGCCCTCTCTATGTGGTTTACAGAATCAGCATATTGCCCCCAACAATCTGGATCCTCATTTTGCCGGCCTCTGAAGGATGGAAGATATCTGTAAAGAGATGTCTGTAAAGCACTAGAAGCAGTATATAAGTCTTAAGCGCTATTGCTATTGTTGCTCTGGACTAAAATAAAAAATTTCTTCAGCTCCTTTTTGGCTAGATAACAGTTCTTACATAATTCTGTCAAGGTTATCTTCCTTATCCTTCAAAGTTTATACATACAAACTGGTAAATTTTAAAATGGTCTGTTCTCCAAGATTTGTAATGCTTATGTTTAAAAAAATAGGCAACTTCTCCAAGTTTCTACATGCCACAGTAAGATAGGTTTTAATTGCAAATTGCAGATAGGATTAATTGCAATTAATTTTAATTGCAAATAGAATTATCTAAAGTGGCCTTTCTGAACCTTTTTAGTCTGGGGAACCCTTGAAATTATTTTCAGATCTGAGGGAAACCCTGCAAAAAATAAAATCCAAATAATGTGAAAACTTTACAACACAATTCACATTTTTACAGTGTTTAGAACAACAGCAAATATCAGTCGAAAGCTGAATTGTCTCATGTAAAAAGTTCTGACTACTGCAAGTGATAGTATTGCCTGGTACACGGTTTTAAAAAATCAATGTTTTTATATATATATTTAATAATGACATTTCCTGGAACTTTTAGTGACCTCCTCTGGACCCTCAATTAAGAAAGTTTGACAAATGAACCTAGAGTTTCAATTATGCTGTCATGGGAATATTTTCCCATAAAAAAAATTGGTTCTCATTTTTTTTATTAGAATTTGCTGGAAAAGCTATGTATTTCTAGGGTAAAGGTGATATTTTAAAGGCAGGTTCTGAGACGCAGAGAAAAAAAAATCAACAAGTAAAGGTAGTCCTTGAATTACGAGCTATGCTGGCTGAGGAATTCTGGGTGCTGAAGTCCACAAGTCTTAAAGTTGTCAAGGTTGCAGACACCTGCCTTAGATTGAAGGAATTTTTTAAGGATTATGAGATATGATCCTGGCCTCTGAATTTCAGCCAACACCTACAGTAGTTGGCTTTGGTTGACCTAAAAAAAAAACCTGAGCAAGATTGCACTTGATGGGAAGTCACCAGATAATTGCAGGGCTGGAGATAGACCTGGAAGTCAAAAATAAACAAACTTTAAGAAGGCAATGACAACCTATTTCCTTATTATTGCAGGAAAATACCAATGGGTCTATCTTTGAAGGGATTAAGAATCTCAAAGGAGATTTCAGCTACTTACTCAGTCATCAGGTAAAGCTGAAGGATTTCTATAACCAAACCTTTGGACTTTGCCAACATTCACACACAATAAAGGGTAAGCAGGCTTTCCCCATTTCTGATAATTGGCCTCATGTTGCAGATTAGGGCCTGCATTTGGTGGCCCTTTAAACAGGGGTAGGGAACTTGGGCAGCTGTTGTGGCTCCGTCTTGTGAGCCCCTCTTATCGGAGGACAAAGGCTCCGAACATGAAGGAGAGGAGATGGCTAGGCCTCCCTCTCCAGGACCCTCCTCTTTGGCAATGCCTCAGGTGTCTTCCAACGGAGAAGAGATTGACCAGGAGCCAGGTGGTTCTGAGATTGGCCAGGAGCCCGGTGTTTCTCAGATTGGCCAGGAGCCAGGTGTGTCGGATAATGAGGAAGAAAAGTTGTGGCTGGATCCATGCCAGCGTAGGAGCGATAAGCGTGCGCAGCAGAAAAAGAGACGTGCCAGAGATTAAGCTGAGTCACTGGACCACACCCCACAGGCTATAAAAGGGTGGTGGTGGCCATTTGGACCTCTGTGACGGACAAAAGCTGAATCTCTGGCAAAGTGGTGTGCTGTGGCTTTAAACTGTGTGTATTGTTTTTGTTTCTGTGTGTTTGGAGTAAAAGGTCTTGGCAGGCAGCTACGGAGCTGCTGCCAAGTTTCTTATCTGTGAAGTGGTGTCTGGAGAAGTCTTTAAACCCTCGGCTGGCTGTTTGGGTGTGTGGGTCGGAACGGGGACAGAACAGGCGGCCTTCACCAACAGCTCCAGAGAAATTCCCCAACCTTCAAAGACTACCCAGGTTAGAAATGGCAGTAGATGTAATCCAACTCATCTGGAAGTGTCCCAGTTTGGTAAATGTGATCCAGAGCAATTTTTGCAACCTGGATTTCCTTTTCGCGCTTAATGTTCCCAGCAGCATCAGGTGGCTAGGCCTGGTGACCTTGAATTTCCCCACCCTATCCCAAGGAGGGGACTGCCTGTAATGTATAAACAGTATGTGGGGAAGACCTTGGGAGATGAGATGGAGAGATGCTGCCTAGTGAATAGTCAGATAAGATACATTATGAACAATGGGAGGGATAAGAAACTCAGAAGAGACCCGGGTTTCTCAGACTATAACAGAGATGGCGGGAGAATTGTATGTTCAGACCATGAATGTAGCTTTGCAATAAAGAATTAGTTTGTCTGGTCATATACCTGTCTGGTCTACCTGGTAGGACTGAGATTGTCCTAGGGCTAAGTGGGAATTTAACAGAACAGCTTTTACCCAATAAGACAAACAAGTCCCAACAATTTGTAGCCAGCTCTACAAGCTGTGCATGTGCCTGCATCCTGTGAATATATGCAGGCCTTGTGCTTCATCCGTGGAAAATATGGAGATGAGTTTTATGAGCACTTTTCTCATAACCATAATGAATGTTGACTGAATACAGCCCAGCATTGTAATCTAAACTTCAGTCTTAGGCAGATTTTGTAGTGGAAGACAGAATAAGCAATTTTAAAAATAAAAGTTGCCACGAAAGTGTTGTGCAAAACGTTAGCTACCGTGATATTCCATCTCCTCCACATTGACTTCTGCAAGTGCAGTTTTACACCAGTAGTTTCCTAGGCAGTCTTAAGATTTCTGCTTCTAGGGAGGCTTTAATTGTAGGTGTCTGCTATATTGAGAGACAAGTTGTCTTAAGCTCCTGGATCAAAATATGAGGTTGACACCAGTTGTTGAACAATTCCCAATTCTTAAAATAGCAGGAGAGGTTATAGAAATAATTTCAACATGTGCAACTAACTTTGCCTGTATATTGGAAGGTGTGCCTGAAAAAGGAATCTACCCCTACTTAAATTTGCAGAGGTAGAATTGCCTCAAAACAAACATGGAACGCTGGGTTGGGTAAATCAGGAATCGACAAGACAAGCTGAACATTTCAGTAAAGGACATTCAGTGGGGGAAATGACCTGTACAAATTTAAGAAGAGCCTTATGGAATCAACCAAGTTAGAATTTTGGTTTCAACTAAAGCCAGGAGCAAATTGCTCCTCAAGTTTGTGGAGAAAGAAATGGAGTAGACCAGGGGTGTCAAACTCAATTTCATTGAGGGCCGCATCAGCATTGCGGTTGCCCTCGGGGGCCAGGTGGGTGTGGCCAGGGTGGGTGCAGCCTACTGGGTGGGCGTGGATGGAGTGGGTGTGGCCTACTGGGTGGGCATGACCAGCTCTACATCATTCACGTCAAGAGTGCCTGTGGGGGCCTGGGCAGGAGTGGGACAGATCTGAAGGTCTCTGGCAGAAAGGGGTGGGACCAGGGCAGAGCCCATCAGAGCCCATATGTGAAGTAGGCGAGAGCCATTTGCTAGCCACTTCCAGGCAATGGTGCATTTCTTCATTCCTCACAAAGGGTGACACCTCTCCAGCATGCACTCAGGGGCGGGGCCAATGCGACAGGGGCTGGTTCCTCGCTGTTTCCAGACGGCCTTGTGGAGCTAAGACTGAATGCGTTTCAGCATAGATGGCCACCATAAAATTGTACATTGGCTCCCGGACGGCCTGGGCCAGGGCCAAGGCAGCGGGGGCCATTCCCTCACTGTTTCCAGGATGGCTTCGCGGGCCACATGAAACCACTTCGCGGGCTGCATCCAGCCCCCGGGCCTTGTGTTTGACATGTCTGGAGTAGACAATTTCTTTGAAGGTCTCTTGAGATAGGAGAACTTCAACAATTATTCAAGAGGTGGATTCTCCCTGAACGGTGTTTTCAATGGTATTGAAAAAAACCCCATAGGAAATGTTCCTTCTTTGATGTCTTCTGCCCTTCTTTTGATGTCTTTTGGGGACTGGAAACCATTGGAGACCCAATTGTCCTATGTAAACGAATGAGTACATTTGTCCCTCTCATCCCTAAAACAATGCACAGCACCTTCATCCACCCATGAGGAATTCTCCCAATTGTCTTCTCTGCAATAATTTCTAAAGCAAATTCTCTTTCATTGACTTGAGTGACAGATAACAGGGAAAATGCAAGACAATGTCTTCACCCAACGTTAAATAATGGAATGGGATTAGTCTGCCCTCATCATTTCAGTGTCTATCTTTCAACATGCTGACTTTATCCAAGATTTAAATAGTCTTTTGCGTATCCGTCAGCTTCAGGAAAATCACCATTTTTTCGGCTTAATCTCTCAGAAGCAAAGGACATAAACTTACTTCAAGGTGTCTTTGGGTGACCACCTCAGCCTTTATTAATCTCTTGCAGATTTTCAGGAGAAGTGCTATCTTAGGAAGACATGGATACTTACAACTGGCTTATCACTTACTAGACACAGCCTTATAATCTTGGTAGTCCTTGACTTAAAACCACTTTGGGATAGAATTTCCATTGCTAAGCAAGGCAGTTGTTGAGTGGAGTCCTGCCTGATTTTACGATCTTTTTGTCACAGATGTTAAGCAGTTGCTAAGTGAGTCACACAGTCATTAAGCAAATCCAGCTTTCCCCATTGATTTTGCTTGTCGGAAGCTGGCTGGGAATGTCACAAATAGTAAATCACATCACCCCAGGCCGCTGCAACAATACCTGTTGGTTGCCAAGCACCCAGCTTTTGTTCACAGGACCATGGGGATGCTGCAACAGTTATAAATGTTGTAAGTCACTTTTTTCAGTTATATAACTTCAAACGGTCACTAAATGAATGGTTATAAATCAAGGACTACATTCTCCAAAATAGAGGATACATTTTGTTAGAAGAATGCAACAAGCGCCTGTCACTTTGCTGGCAAGGCATTACAGATATTCCTTGACTTATCACCCCAATTGAGTCCAAAATTTCTGTTGCTAAGCAAAACAGTTAAGTGAATTTTGCCACAGTCGTTAAGTGAATCACTGCAGTAATTAAATTAGTAACAGGGTTGTTAAGTAAATCTGGCTTCCTCAATGGCTTTGCTTGTCAGAAAGTCACAAAAAGTGATCACATGACCCCAGGATACTGCCACCGTCATAAATACGAGCCAGTTGCCAAGCATCTGAATTTTGATCACATGACCGAGGGGATGCTGCAACGGTCGTAAGTGTGAAAAAGTAATCATAAATCGCTTGTTTCGGTGCCGTTGCAACTTTGAACGGTCACTAAATGAATGGTTGTAGGTTGAGGACTACCTGTATACAGTGGTGGGATTCAGCCAGTTCGCACCACTTCGGCAGAACCGGGAGCTAATTTTTTGTTGCCTAGGCCCAGAATGGACTTCCGGAAGCGGCATCCATGCAGAGAACCGGTTGTTCACCTATTTGAATCCCACCACTGCCTGTATAGCAGTGTTTCTCAACCTCAGCAACTTTAACAGGTATGGACTTCAACTTCCAGAACTGAAGCTGGGGAATTCTGGGAGCGGAAGTCCCACCTTTTAAAGTTGCTAAGGCGCTGCATTGTGCTATATAGCAAGGCTGAGTTATGTTACACATAGTCTCCAGAGTGTACTGAGGCACCTATGAATTCAAGCATTATTATGCAGTATTTACGCATGATCATTAAAATGCACGAGTACCCCCACTTTCATGCAAAGAGTTAAACAAGTTGAAGGAGAAATCAGCTCAATTGGCATCTGGGTCTTTCCAGGGAGAAGTTCCTCTCCCCCCCCTCCCTCGCCCAATAAAGGCCCTTATTCAGACCATGAGTGCTTGCATTGTGTCTGTCTGCTCTCAACAGGCCTTGCTGTCCGTTGAGCAGCTGTGAGCTCTTAATTGGAAAAGAAAAGCCAAAAACTCTGCAAAGGAGCTTTCTCATGGATGCGTTGAAAATTACTTTGAAAATCTCCTCCTTCCCCCCTCCCCTTTGAATATTTTAAACGGGTGGGGAACTATGGCCCTTTTGTGACTTGTGCACTTCAACTCCCAGAATTCCTGAGCCAGCCATGCTGGCTCAGGAATTCTGGGAGTTGAAGTGTACAAGTCACAAAAGGGCCATCGCTCCCCACCCCTGTTTTAAAATAATCATTGGTGTCTGAATGACTGCAAGGTTGATGGGTGAATCTGTAAATAAAGGTCTTTAAACTCCTGTTTTGCCATTGAAAAAGTGCGGCGTTGTGCAGAAGGCAATGTCCGAGCAGACACAGGTGTTTTTGCCCTTTTGATAAACAAATACAGATACAGTATTTTAACATATGCAAAACCTTTACCTGATGCTGGTCTTCAAATGTCCCAGCCAAGCCTCGGGTTGCTAAAAACTTCTCGCCTTTGTGCAGTTAAGACTTTTGTTATGGCTAAGTTTTATACAAGACACTAAATCCCAATGCATTTTGTCTGGCTTACCATGTTATGTAAATCATGAGCGATGGCTTTTAGCATAACCTTCCTTGGAAATATAGTTTATTTTTCATAGACTGATGTGTGAAGTCATTTTTTATGATTCAGAATGAAGTGTGAGCTGGGCCACAAACATTTGAGTGCACGTGTTATGTATGGCAAACCATGCTTAGCTTAAATGAACAACGGTTTAGGTCAGGGGTAGGCAACCTTGGCTCTTTTATGACTCGTGGATGTCAACTCCCAGAATTCCTGAGCCAGCATGGCTCAGCTTGGAAACCTCTCCTTTTCCCCTCAGCGTGGCTGGCTCAGGAATTCTGGGAGTTGAAGTCCACGAGTCATAAAAGAGCCAAGGTTCCTTACCCCTGGGTTAGGTTAATTCAATCTGTAGCATTAACAGCAATATTTTTACTTGCTATATACTTGAGTTTAAAATCAGTTTTGCTTCTATTCTCAACAACCACCCTGTGAGGTAGGTTAGTCTAAGGAAGAGTAACTACCCAGAGCCATCCAAGAAACGTTTATTGCAGAGAGTAGATTTAAATCTCCTAGTTTAATACCCTGTCTACTGCACCACTGTAAGCCATGATTTGTCATTAGAACAGCTTGTATGTGTCAGAAGCATCACAATTAAGATAAGGCATACGATATGATGTAAAATTAAAATATAAAATACAGGATTAAAATATATGCATATTAAACAGATCTTACCCAGAAACTAGCAACATAAATTGTGTTCTGTGACGCGGCGATGAGGTCTTCAAGTGTACACTGATTGGGACACAAAAGGGCAGGTATACATATGTGTTGTTGTTTGCATGTCACCACAATCGCAAAGAGCAGAAGCCACCAGATAGCCCCATTTGTTCAGTGTGTCTCTGGATCTTGATGTACCCGTGCGCAATCTGTTCAACAATTTCCATACTTCTCAGTTTTCGTCAGACCCAGGAGCCAGCTCCTCCATCATTGGTTCCATCCAGTGTTGGTTCTTTTTAGCTTTCCATAGGTCCACTCTGTTTTCAAATTCTTCAAAGTCTTCTGTTGACCTAAGGAAGCTTCCCTGGATTACAACAGCTGAGTTTGCACAAGGCCCTAAGCCTCACTCAAACATCAGGTTACCACTCTGTGCATCTAGTTTAGGATTTGTTCTACCAGCTGTGACAAAATGCTGGCTTAGTTCTTCTCAATTCCTTTATTGGCATTGAATCAAGCAGTGGAGATTGAATCTGACACACCCAAAACTTAGCCTGGTTCCAAGCTTTGGATCACGAAAAGTCAATACTTATAAGGTATAGGCCTATTTTCTTTCAGAGAAGAGGACCTATATGGCCTTGCTTACTCTCACCATGTATTGTAGCTTAACTTTGATAGTTAATTTATCCTCTCCTAGCAGCTCCTGGTTGACATAGCTATCCATAAATAACACTCATGCTTTTTTTCTGAACTTTTCATGCTGTACTTAACATTAGCATTCCAGCCATATGTATCTGCCAACTTCTGGGGCCTGTGTCTCCTCAAGGTTTTCCTCAGAGACTGAGAAATCCCAACTACCTCTGTGTAACATGTAGGTGTGTTTCCCCCAGATGCACAAAGTCTCAGCTCAAAGGGAAATAAAATGATCAGGCAGTGCTTTGATAGCTTTATCAATCAGTAATGAATTTCTCCGCCAATAATGTTGCAGTGTCTTCATCAGATCAATGAAGAAGTAATCGGTTGTAAATTTAGAGCTAAATCAAGCTTTAAACCATGCGTAAACCATTCCTCCATGGATCTCTGTGTGTACTTCAGGACCCAGATGGGAATCAATTGATGTTCTTCCAAATAACATGTTCTATTCTTGTTTGGGGCAGATCCTTAGGCCATCAGATTTTTCGAATAAAGGTAGTCCTTGATTTATGGCCACAGTTGGGAGCAGAATTTGCGTTGCTAAGTTTAAGTGAGTCGTACCCAGTTTTATGACCATTTTGGCAATAATTTTAAGTGAATCACTGCAGTTGTTAAGTGAATCACACAGTTGCTAAGCAGATCTGGCTTCCCCCATTGACTTTGCTTGTTGGAAACTGGTAGGAAGGTTGCAATTGGTGATCACATGAACCCAGGATGCTGCAAGCAATATAAATTGTAAACCAGTAAGCTGGGCTGCCAATACAGGNCTCCCTGATGCAGCTTTTTAAATGGAGATGTCCATGGAAGTACTTTTTTAAAATATATAGGCAGCAATATTTGTATAACACCATCAATATCTCCACCTGTTCTCTCTCCTTTTGCTTAGCAGAAGATAAGCAGTACTGCACTTAGTATTCATGATGTGGAAGAAGGATGTTTAAGTTTGCTTCCAACAGAATATATGGAATGGGGACATATTCCATGGAAAGTTCTACTTCTATTTGCCTGGCCTTTTCAGAAGGCAGTGGTAAAGGATTATCACTGTATCCCATAGAAAGCTCCTTAGAATCAATGTTCATTGAAACCTAGAGTTAGATTGTATCCTAGAGATTATCTACTCCAACTGATCCCCTGATCAGTGTAGGATTCATTAGAGCATCTCTGAGATAGTCATCCATACCTCTAGCAAAGTAGAACTCACCATTTCATTGTTCTATTGGCTGAAAGGTCGTATAATCAGGAAGGTTCTCCTGACATCTACCATAAAATTACAGCATGTCCTATAAGGTTCCTTGTAGAACCTTGAAGTGGTCCTGCTCCTGGCCTCTGAGACAATAGATAGTCTACCTCCTCTTTTATGTGACACCTTTCAGATGTTTGATGATCGCTATCATCTCTACTCAGTTATCTCTTCTGCAAGCTATATGTATCCAATTCCTTTCATTGTCCTATTGTAATTTGTTTCCAAACATCTCACCATTGTGGTAGCCTTCCTCTAAACTTCCACCATAAATGTATTTCAAACAGAGTCTGACCAGGACAGAATAGAGTAGAACAATTACTTCCCTTGACCTGGACTCTGCTCCTATTTACACACCCCAAGAGAGCATTTGTCTGATGACTCATGTTTAACTTGTAATCAACAAGGACACTCAGGTCATTTTCTCATTTTCATTAAACAGCCTTCAGAGGTTATCTGGGGACTGAGCTGGGCTCTCCTCATCATGAAGATAACTAGCTTTAAATTTTGCCTAATCTTTGTGATATGCTGTATTGGTAGCTATCTTTACAAAATAGTCAAGACAAGGATTGACAAACTGAAATTCAAACTGGACAAGATGGTTGGTGAGTGATCTGCCCAGGTTCATATCTTTCCTGGAGGATCCATCCTCTGAAGTAGAAGATGAGACAGAAGAGAGGGTCCTGGAGGCATCTGCAGCTTTCAGTGGAACAGGAAAAGCAACGTTGAATTGGCAACAGGTGATGAAAAGAAGGCATGGTTTGTTTGTTTGTGTATTTGATGTTATATGTCTCTCCCATCTCAGATACATGACTATGGATGCTAACAATACACAATATTGTGTGTGTGTCTGCAGCTTCCAGTGGAAAAGTATTCTGGGTCAAGCTCCAAGCAGTCCTGTACCCCAGAGAACAAGAGATCTAGATAGGCAAGTGGACCACCAACCCCATTCTAGGCCAGCCATAAAGAGAGATAATTCTGAGTCCATGAACTTAGAGAAGCATTACTTGCTTAGAGAAGAAGCTTTGAGATACTCTGTAGATTTCATAAATTATTAGCAGTTATAAGAATGTGAGAGTTACATTTTTCTAATAGTGTCAATAATATCAGTTTAGAATGTCTTTACTAACCAAAGCATATCTTAATTGCATTTGCACTCAATATCCATTTATTCAGTCTATATCCTATTTTTGCTTTTTTCAATTTTAATTCCCCATCCATGTTCAAAATATCCCAATCATTTATAATTTCAGAACAAGTTATATTTGGGTAACCAAAAGCTTCCCTTATTCAAAGTTCCTAACGTGTTCTTATTTCCCTTTTCATACCAAGATATGATATTTTGATTACAAATCCTATCTATCTACAG
>NW_015389116.1:98665-149256 GCF_001527695.2 Protobothrops mucrosquamatus | reverse complement strand
TATTGGACTTAGAGTTAAAACCGGAACTCTTCTTGCTGGGAATAACTACAGAAAAATACAATAAGGGAACAATCTATTTGCTGTTACACATCTTGACTGCAGCTAGGCTTGCATTTGCGCAGAAATGGAAGAGCAAAGAAATCCCCACAGAGGAAGAGTCACTATACAAAATATTAGCATGTGCGGAAATGGACAGGCTTACAATGGTTTTGAAAGACAAATGTGGATCAGTTTACTTCGAAACCTGGGGAAAAATTTTACCGCTGGAGAGATTCGAGGAGGACGGTCGGGATTAAAGATTAGTGTTAAGATAGAAATATATGTCATTTTAGGATAAGTATTGTATATAAAACTTAGATGTATATTTAGAGATGAAGAACCGATTGTAAAATGTGGAATAATTTGATAAGAATGTATATACTGGAATGTCACGTTACATCCAATGTTTTTTTAATTGTAATATAAATAAAATCTTTTTTAAAAAAATAAATAATAAACTGCAACCTTATTTCTAAAGCAGTCGCCATGTTGTTTATCCCCGGCTTGGACTGAACCAGGATGAAGACTTTTCCTTCCAACAAAGCAAGGTATTAGTGCCTACTACATTTCTGATGGCAAGCAAAGGTGTGAATTTTAAAACTGCTTCTAGGATTCCTTCATCTCTTAAATACCTTGAAAAGAAAAGGACAAAACATAAGTTGCGGGATTCTTGGTGCTCTCTGAGCTTGGTGGGTTTCTTTCAGATGTTTCATTACCAAACTAAGTAACATCATCAGTGCTAGAAGGGAGTGGGTTTTGCTCTTGGTTTATATACAAGTGGCTTGCCCAGTCAGTGTTGATGGGAGTGGTCTTGATGGTTCCTTGATTAGGTTGTTGTTTACTGAGTTGGATAACGAAACACCTTCAAAAAAAACAACCAAACTCAGAGAGCACGCGGGAGCCCACAATTCAACCCTGAGCTACAAATATTCTCTTTTATCGGTAAAACATGAGTTGTGTACATTTGGGATTTGGCCATATCTGTGTAGAAATTGCCATGTTGCTATTAGTCTGCTGTCTGGGTACTCTCTATTTCAAGACTTCTGAACTCTATTTTAAGGGTTCTTCTACCTTAAACTTTACATTGAACATAGACCAAAACACTATGGAAACAGGAAACAAAAGCTTGGTGAGATGACATACACAATTGGAACATACTGTAGCTTTGGAAGGCTACATCCAAAGGAACAGACTCAGAAAGTGAGGGGGGGATTGCTTTATACATGAAGAAAGCAAATGTTTGCAGAAAAAAAATCACCAATTAGAACATGGAAAGTCTGTTAAGAACTTTTGGGTATGGGTAAAAGAGGTGTATGTGCGACAGAAGTGACATCACTATTGGACTCTATTATAGACTTCCTGAACAGACTGAAGATATGGATGAGATCTTTGTTAGATGACCAAACTTTCAAAGAGGCCATGAGAGTAATAAAAGAAGATTCAAATACCCTGACATCTGCTGGAAATCTGTTTCTGCCAAGAGTCAGAAGTCCAACAAATTCCTAGCCTTTCTTGCTGACAACTTCATTAATCAGAAGGAAAAGGAGGATTTGCTATCCAGGACATAATCCTTAACAACAGGAAGAATAAGTTGAGGAAGTGACATTAACTAGAACAGGGATCTTCAAACTTGACAACTTTAAGACTTGTGGACTTCAACTCCCAGAATTCCTCAACCAGCCAAGTGGACAACTCCCAGAATTCCTCAGCCAGCCAAATGGACTTCAACTCCCAGAATTCCTCAGCCAGCCAAGTGGACTTCAACTCCCAGAATTCCTCAGCCAGCCAAGCCAAGGCTGGCTGAGGAATTCTGGGAGTTGAAGTCCACAAGTCTTAAAGTTGCCAAGTTTGAAGATCCCTGAACTAGAACATTGAGAGAAAATCAGCACATTATTTTTGAATACGATATCAAGGGGAGAAACAATAGAAAAGACACAGATTTCTATAGATCAGGGGTGTCAAACTGCCGGCCCACGGGCGGTTTCATCATACCGGAGCCGCGCCCACCCCATTGCCGGCAATGGCGAAAAAGCTCCGATACGTCGCGCGATGTCATGTGACATCGCGAGTTTGACATGCCTGCTATAGATGATTTCAGAAGTTAATGTATGATGAAACCTTATAGAAGACAGATGAGATCCAGAAAAATGTCCAGGAAAGATGGGAAATTCAATGAAAGGAGGCACAATACTGAAGCCACCACAGCAAATGATACGGTAACAGAAGAAAAATTAATAGCACACAAAGAAACCAATGTGAATACACACAGAGCCTTCTAAAATGCTGAAAAGCAAAAAAGGGGATTTAGGTAATAGGAGACAGGAAATACAAGGAGGAGCATCTATCTACACCAGGGGTAGGCAACCTTGGCTCTTTTATGACTCGTGGACTTCAATTCCCAGAATTCCTGAGCTCTGCTGGCTCAGGAATTCTGGGAGTTGAAGTCCACAAGTCATAAAAAAGCCAAGGTTGCCTACCCTTGATCTACACAAAGCAGTTGCTAAAACTTTTAGGGATTGCGTCAGAAAACTAAAAATGGAGCTGCAACCTATGAGAATTGCCCAAAGCAACAACAACAAAAATGAAATAGCAGGAAAAGCAAAGCTGAATTGGTAACAGGTGATGAAAAGAAGGCATGGTTTGTTTGCTTATTTATTTGGTGTTACATGGCTCTCCCATCTCAAATACATGACTCTGGATGCTAACAATATTCAGTTGTGTATGTTTATACATACCCACCTGTATAAAAACAATAAACACACAACTTTAGGAGATGGCTACGCTGAACCTGAGGGTGGAGGTCAAACATTATCAGTTTGGAGTGTCTATGCCCCCATAAGAGACCTAGGTTCACCCACCCTCCTTGAAGTCCAGTTGACTCTTAGTAATTAGTAATTCAGGTTCTTGCGTAGCATAAAATAAACTTGTAGTATTTTTGAACTCTGACCTGGTCCCTGACGTCTTGCAACCAAGAAAAATTACAGAAGACCTATCAACAGAACAAGGAAATGGCCAGCAGAATCAAGACTAAACTGACCTCTGGAGGTGCTGATGTCCCAGAGGGTGGGCCTAAAGCAGAAAATGCTGTCCTTCTGGCTTTAATTCTCCCAGCAGAATAATAGATATTATTCTGCTGGGAGAATAATATCTATTCTCCCTCTTAGATCAAGGAGGAGCTGTAGCTCAGAATAGTCCAGGCCAGGGGTAGGCAACCTTGGCTCTTTTATGACTCGTGGACTTCAACTCCCAGAATTCCTGAGCCAGCCATGCTGAGGGGAAAGGGAGAGGTTTCCAAGCTGAGCCATGCTGGCTCAGGAATTCTGGGAGTTCAAGTCCATGAGTCATAAAAGAGCCAAGGTTGCCTACCCCTGGTCCAGGCTGTGATGTTTAATTAATTGAGATGAATTCAAGTTTGCAAAATCAGCTGACCTACATTCTAAGATGTTGAAGGCACTAGCAGAAGTGATTGCTATGTATATTCTTGGAGAACTCTTGGAGGGTGAGGCCCTAGAAGACTGAAGTTGTATGGTCTTCAAAAAAAATGGAAGGAAAAAAATCAAACTTCTCAGCTTGACACTTTTACTCTGCAAGGTCCTCAAGCAGATACTTCAGCAGCATTGCTTGTGAGCACTTGGATAAGAATGTGTCAGTTAACAAGAGCCAGCTGTGGGTGGGTTTGTCAGCAAGGAGACATGCAAGGCCAAACCTACTTCTTTAATAACTTAATAGATTGGCAGAATACTGTGGAAACAAACCTCCCCAAAGCATTTGACAAAGTTTCCATTAATTATGTCATTGTTAACATGATAACATACAAGCTAGATGATACAGCTGTTGGATGTAACCACAAACCAGCTGAGGGGTAACTTCCAAANGCATGGAACATGTACAATCTTTTCTTAGTCATTCCTCTGTCAAGCTGGCTAGCAGCTTGAAAATATATGAAAAAGGGGATTTCCTCTCTACTTTTCTGGGTTATACGATGTTCCTGTTACTCCTGGATTTTAGGAATATGTTTCATTATTAAATCCTGCAAATCTTGGGCCATTATTTTTATATAAGCTTAAATTAATAAGTCTGGTCTATGCCTCCAGTTGGCCACATGTCAGCACAATGAGCATCCTTAATCAACCTCTCCCTTCCCCGTTCCCATTCTCCATAACCAGAATAACAATTTCTAATAGAGTTGGAAGGGATCTTGGAGGTCATCTAGTCCAACCCCCTGCTCAGGCAGGAAACCCTATACCATTTCAGACAAATGGTTGTCCAATCTCTTCTTAAAAACCTTCATTGTTGGAGCACCCTCAACTTCTGAAGACAATTCCACTGATTAATTGTTCTAATTAAATTGTCAGGAAATTTCTCCTTAGTTCTAGGTCGGTTCTCTCCTCTGCTCCCTTGAAATGCATCTGAATCTTGATCCAACAGAGCATCTCCTTATGATGACATTTTACAGCTATTGGCATTCAAAGGAAATAAGAAGACAATCAGATTGAGGTGCTGGCACTAATCATGGTAAGCCTTCCAGCAACTATGATTTTTCCTGATTTTGAGGGGCAATATCATCCTGATATGGTTCAGAATGATTTGCAGTCCATCAATAAAAAGTGACATAGCAGCCTTAACACTAAGTGTCAACATTAGGCACACTAGTGCATGATTATTTTTTTTTAAAAAAAGAAGGGTCAAATTGACTTCTAGTATATTGAAAAGAATTTAAAAAAACATGTTTCAGAAAGAAAATGGGGGAATTTTAGCCTTCTGCTAACTGTCCTTTCATAAGGAAATTGATCTAAATAAATGTGTTTTTTAATTAATTAAAATAATTACTCCAAATTTAGTCATTTGGATATATCTGGGGGTAATGGAGGTAGTTTGGTCTAGTGGTTAAGGCACCAGGCTAGAAACCAGGAGAATGTGAGTTCTAGTCCCACTTTAGGCATGAAAGCCAGCTAGATGATTTTGGGCCACTCACTCTCTCTCAGTCCAACCTACCTCACAGGGTTGCTGTTGTGGGGGAAATAGCAATGGGGAAGAGGAATGAGCATTAGGTATGTTTGTTGCCTTGGGTTATTATATAAAAATAATGAAAGGACATGAGTAAATAAAATAAATTTTGCTTGTCTGTGAATTGAAGATCCAATTTGCAACTGAAAACTGCTGAGATGCTTGTGTAAAGCAACAGAATCATTCTAGATGTTTTTGGGAGGTGTTTTTTTTTTTAATGAGGATATGACATTATTCAAGAGCAGGAAAGTGGTCAAACAGTTTAAGAGCCATTGAACTAAAGAAACCTAAGGACTTAAAAATTGCTGGAGCTTGGATTTAAAGACCTTGGTGCAGTAGTAAGTACCTCTACTCTCTCAGAGGAATTTGTACAGAACAGGTTACGTTTGTTTATTTTATCAGATTTGTTCAGGTTGCCTAACCCTAAGAAGACTCTTGGATTTTCAATGGATTGTGTTATGAATGGGAAAAAAATACAATTAGTGTCTACAACATTTCGGATGACAAGCTGTGGGAAGTCAGCCCCCCCCCCCAGAGAAGGAAATATTAAAAGGGCAGAAAAATATATTTTCTCAAAGGATCTTAAAGAGGCAGGAAAGCATGCTCTGCTTTTTTAATAGCCCCAGGTCTCCCTTCCCCAAGCAGAAACCAGCTCTATAGAGATGCAGATGTAAATCCAGGGAGCTAGGAGATTAAGAAGACAAAGACCTAAAATCTACATATCCCATCCAAACTCTTAAGAGTCATCAGCCCCACCCCCAGGGAAGCAGGATATGACCTTTGGTCATAATAGGACTAACCCATCACCATCAGAATACCAGAAAAGCACACTCAGACTCGGGTCAAAGTTCATGCCACAGGAACAGGAAGCAACTCAAAACAAAAGGCTCCAGAGAGTATAAAAACACACTCCCCACATGTGCTCAGCTCTTTTTTTCCTCTTTCCTGCCAAAATCATCTTTCTGTCGGGCTCTCCTCTTCAATAAACTGCAACCTTATTTCTAAAGCAGTCGTCATGTTGTTTATCCCTGGTTTGGACTGAACCAGGATGAAGACTTTTCCTTCCAACAAAGCCAAGGTATTAGTGCCTACTACATTTCTGATGGCAAGCAAAGGTGTGAATTTTAAAACTGCTTCTAGGATTCCTTCATCTCTTAAGTACCTTTAAGAGAAAATGACAAAACATAAGTTGCGGGATTCTTGGTGCTCTCTGAGCTTGGTGGTTTTCTTTCAGATGTTTCATTACCAAACTAAGTAACATCATCAGTGCTAGAAGGGAGTGGGTTTTGCTCTTGGTTTATATACAAGTGGCTTGCCCAGTCAGTGTTGATGGGAGTGGTCTTGGTGGTTCCTTGATTAGGTTGTTGTTTACTGAGTTGGATAACGAAACACCTTCAAAAAAAACAACCAAGCTCAGAGAGCACCCGGGAGCCCACAATTCAACCCTGAGCTACAAATATTCTCTTTTATCGGTAAAACATGAATTGTTTGGGATTTGGCCATATCTATGTAGAAATTGCCATGTTGCTACTAGTCTGCTGTCTGGGTACTCTCTATTTCAAGACTCCTGAACTCTATTTTAAGGGTTCTTCTACCTTAAACTTTACATTGAACATAGACCAAAACACTATGGAAACAGGAAAAAAAAGCTTGGTGAGATGACATACACAATTGGAACATAGCCTTGGAAGGCTACATCCAAAGGAACAGACTCAGAAAGTGAGCAGGGGGGATTGCTTTATACATAAAGAAAATGTTTGCAGGAAAAAAAAATCACAAATTAGAACATGGAAAGTCTGTTAAGAACTTTTGGGTATGGGTAAAAGAGGTATGTGCGACAGAAGTGACATCACTATTGGACTCTTATAGACTTCCTGGACAGACTGAAGATATGGATGATATCTTTGCTAGATGACCAAACTTTCAAAGAGGCCATGAGAGTAATAAAAGAAGATTCAAATATCCTGACATCTGCTGGAAATCTGTTTCTGCCGAGAGTCAGAAGTCCAACAAATTCCTAGCCTTTCTTGCTGACAACTTCATTAATCAGAAGGAAAAGGAGGATTTGCTATCCAGGACATAATCCTTAACAACAGGAAGAATAAGTTGAGGAAGTGACATTAACTAGAACAGGGATCTTCAAACTTGACAACTTTAAGACTTGTGGACTTCAACTCCCAGAATTCCTCAACCAGCCAAGTGGACAACTCCCAGAATTCCTCAGCCAGCCAAATGGACTTCAACTCCCAGAATTCCTCAGCCAGCCAAGTGGACTTCAACTCCCAGAATTCCTCAGCCAGCCAAGCCAAGGCTGGCTGAGGAATTCTGGGAGTTGAAGTCCACAAGTCTTAAAGTTGCCAAGTTTGAAGATCCCTGAACTAGAACATTGAGAGCAAATCAGCACATTATTTTTGAATACGATATCAAGGGGAGAAACAATAGAAAAGACACAGATTTCTATAGATCGGGGGTGTCAAACTGCCGGCCCACGGGCGGTTTCATCATACCAGAGCCGCGCCCACCCCATTGCCGGCAATGGCGAAAAAGCTCCGATACGTCGCGCAAAGTCATGTGACGTCGCGAGTTTGACATGCCTGCTATAGATGATTTCAGAAGTTAATGTATGATGAACCCTTATGGAAGACAGATGAGATCCAGAAAAATCTCCAGGGAAGATGGGAAATTCAATGAAGGGAGGCACAATATTGAAGCCACCATAGCAAATGATACGGTAACAGAAGAAAAATTAATAGCACACAAAGAAACCAATGTGAATACACACAGAGCCTTCTAAAATGCTGAAAAGCAAAAAAGGGGATTTAGGTAATAGGAGACAGGAAATACAAGGAGGAGCATCTATCTACACCAGGGGTAGGCAACCTTGGCTCTTTTATGACTCGTGGACTTCAATTCCCAGAATTCCTGAGCTCTGCTGACTCAGGAATTCTGGGAGTTGAAGTCCACGAGTCATAAAAGAGCCAAGGTTGCCTACCCCTGATCTACACAAAGCAGTTGCTAAAAATTTTAGGGATTGCGTCAGAAAACTAAAAATGGAGCTGCAACCTATGAGAATTGCTCAAAGCAACAACAACAAAAATGAAATAGCAGGAAAAGCAAAGCTGAATTGGTAACAGGTGATGAAAAGAAGGCATGGTTTGTTTGCTTATTTATTTGGTGTTACATGGCTCTCCCATCTCAAATACATGACTCTGGATGCTAACAATATTCAGTTGTGTGTGTTTATACATACCCACCTGTATAAAAACAATAAACACACAACTTTAGGAGATGGCTACGCTGAACCTGAGGGTGGAGGTCAAACATTATCAGTTTGGAGTGTCTATGCCCCCATAAGAGACCTAGGTTCACCCACCCTCCTTGAAGTCCAGTTGACTCTTAGTAATTAGTAATTCAGGTTCTTGCGTAGCATAAAATAAACTTGTAGTATTTTTGAACTCTGTCCTGGTCCCTGACGTCTTGCAACCAAGAAAAATTACAGAAGACCTATCAACAGAACAAGGAAATGGCCAGCAGAATCAAGACTAAACTGACCTCTGGAGGTGCTGATGTCCCAGAGGGTGGGCCTAAAGCAGAAAATGCTGTCCTTCTGGCTTTAATTCTCCCAGCAGAATAATAGATATTATTCTGCTGGGAGAATAATATCTATTCTCCCTCTTAGATCAAGGAGGAGCTGTAGCTCAGAATAGTCCAGGCCAGGGGTAGGCAACCTTGGCTCTTTTATGACTCATGGACTTCAACTCCCAGAATTCCTGAGCCAGCCATGCTGAGGGGAAAGGGAGAGGTTTCCAAGCTGAGCCATGCTGGCTCAGGAATTCTGGGAGTTGAAGTCCATGAGTCATAAAAGAGCCAAGGTTGCCTACCCCTGGTCCAGGCTGTGATGTTTAATTAATTGAGATGAATTCAAGTTTGCAAAACCAGCTGACCTACATTCTAAGATGTTGAAGGCACTAGCAGAAGTGATTGCTATGTATATTCTTGGAGAACTCTTGGAGGGTGAGGCCCTAGAAGACTGAAGTTGTATGGTCTTCAAAAAAAAATGGAAGGAGAAAAATCAAACTTCTCAGCTTGACACTTTTCCTCTGCAAGGTCCTCAAGCAGATACTTCAGCAGCATTGCTTGTGAGCACTTGGATAAGAATGTGTCAGTTAACAAGAGCCAGCTGTGGGTGGATTTGTCAGCAAGGAGACATGCAAGGCCAAACCTACTTCTTTAATAACTTAATAGATTGGCAGAATACTGTGGAAACAAACCTCCCCAAAGCATTTGACAAAGTTTCCATTAATTATGTCATTGTTAACATGATAACATACAAGCTAGATGATACAGCTGTTGGATGTAACCACAAACCAGCTGAGGGGTAACTTCCAAAGAATACTCATAAATGGCCCCTACCAGAGTAGTGTTGAGTGGAAGGGTTCAACTGGGTTCAACATTTGTATTAATCATCCATGTGACCCCCAGGATGATGAGGTTGAGCAGATGAGGATCAGAACTGCAGATGACAAAATGAGGAGCTAAATGTCTATGGAGATTCTAAGTCATTCAGGTCATGGTTGTTCCCAAAGAAGCTTTTTCAAAAGGCAACTGGACTTTGTTTTTCCTTGAAGACGTTTCACTTCTCAGCTAAGAAGCTTCTTCAGTTCTGACTGAATGGTGGAAGATGGAAGGATTTATATTCCTTATAGTCATCTGGTCATTAGCCCTCATTCTGAGAGTCTTTGAGGCCACTTGAGGATTTACCTGAATGGTGCAAATAGGTGTGGAACCTTCTTGGAACTTATGAAAGGACTGTGTTGTAAACAGGAGATGGGTGGTGTTGTATCGCTCCCCCTCTGTTGAGAGAGGACTGTTCAAACTTAATGTAGATAGCCTTTGACCCCTCTTTCAAATTAACGGTCCTGTCTGTCCAGAATGTGGACTTTGCTACCTTGAAAAGAATGACCTTTGACTTTCAAATGCAGATGGACTGCTGAATCTTGTCCTGATGGGTTTGTTCTCCTATGTTGTGCCATGTGTTTGTGATATGGCTGTTTTGTTTCTCCAGTGTAAAGATCTGTACATGTACACTGCACAGATCTCTACAATGTGATATATGCAGTACAATGCAGTGAGACATTAGAACAGCTTCTCCCATCTCCTGAGTTATGTTGGACTACACCAGAATGCCAAAATGGTATGGGATTTGTAGTACAGGTAGTCCTCCACTTTTGACCGGGTGCTTAGCAACCATTCAGTTACAATGGACCCCCCTCCAAAAGGTATTTATTAACCAGGTTCAAAGTTCTGCTAGTGGCCCGCCCCCTAGTCATGTGACTGCATTTTGGTTGCTCAGCAACCAACCACATTTGCAGCCATTTGCAGTATCCTACAATCACATGACCGTGATTTATGATGTTTTTGCTGCAAACTGGAGTTTATTTCCAGTTTCTGGCCAAAAATGCCTCATAGCTGAGCAACGAGTTAATGATTCACTTAACGATGGCATTGGATTAACAACCGCAGCAGCAAAAAGGTCATAAAATTGGGCGCAGTCACATGATGACCTGCTTTACCACCATTGGGATGTGGATGTAATTGTGGGCTCAGTTACGGTCGTAAATCAAGGACTATCTGTATGGAATGTAACATCCTCAACCAGGCTGGCATCAGTCCTGGTTTTCTTTCGATTTCTGATTCAGAATTCTCAATGCTGCTCTTCTCCTGATTTTGTCTGCTTACTCACTGTCGTTGGGTTGTTGACACTCAGCATTTGACGTGATTTCTTTGAAGCGAACTTTTTTAAATGCTTTCCCAAACGCAAGGCGTTTTTTCTCCTAATTTGGTGGAGAGTCAGATGAATGCAATCAAACCTGCCATCTCAAATCAAGTTAAAAGGGTACGATAAAAAGGGTGGGGAACTCGCAGCCCTCCAGTTTCAGAGCATGATAAATGCTCCCTTTGTGCTTGAGGGTTTTTTAGAGTTCTTTTTTTGCTAGTTGCAATTAGGTTTTCTTTTTCTTAACTGCTTTTCGGGAGCCAAAAACCTAGCAACGCAGTGGCCTGCCCTCGTGAAGTAGCGAACTGCATTTTGTTTCAGGGCTGTTCATCAAGCAATTGGTATTCATAGGCCTAGCAAGGGATTATTGTCCCCATGACAGTGATATCTACAAGATAAGGTCAAAAAAGTCAAGATGGTACCTGCAATGGTGTGATTCAAGCTGTCATTGCCTTTTTAATATAGAGAAAGAAAATTGTAGATAGATAGATAGATAGATAGATAGATAGATAGATAGATAGATAGATAGATAGATAGATAGATAGATGATATAGAGTTTTAACTGAAAGTTTTTTAAAAATAAAAATTAATATAAACTAAAACAAAGTTTGGGGTAAAAGATAGAAATGAAAGAGAAAGCTCAAGTGCAGAAAGAAAAAAGAGGACAAATGGAAAAGAAAGAGTATGTACAATTATCTTGCTGCAGTTATCATATATGAAAGCAAAGTTCTGTGAGTTTTTTTTCTGCGCCGCATGAGAAAAGCACATCTTCCTTCCCCTGTCCTGACCACTTTCTACAGGGGCACAATTGAGAGCATCCTGTCATACAGCATCACAGTCTGGTTTGAAGGCATCACTGCTTCAGACAGGAAGGCAGTGCAGAGAGTGGTGAGAATGGCCGAAAAGATCATTGGCAGTTCCCTCCCTCCCATCCAAGACATAGCACAGAAGCGCTGCTTGAGCAGGGTCCATAAGATTATCTGGGACACTACACATCCTCTTCACGACCTGTTTTCCTTGTTACCTTCTGGGAGGAGGGGGCTTCGTGGTATCCGAAGCAGAACATCCAGATTCAGCCAGAGTTTCATTCCATACAGCACTAACCTTGTGAACTCTCAAGCTTCCTCCTTCCATTATATATTCAAGATGGACAATATTTAATATTTATTTGCTACGTATATGTAGGGATGTGGGTCTATACATATGTTGTTCATAGTATGTTTAGGTGTGTGTCATTTATGTGTTTCACTTTGAGAGCAGGCAACTAAATTTCATTTTTGATGTGTGCCATTGTGCCCACAGTATAAAAATGACAATAAAGGTTATCTTATCTTAAATGATGAGATGTTCTGGTTTCAGTTGAATAATTTAAAACCCACTGAATCACTGTGTGTATTTGAACCCAAACTTTCCTAGCTTTTGTACATGTCCATCAAGCGTGATAAAACGATCCTTCTTGTAGTTCATCTCCAACACAAATTTAGCAGAATAACAGAGTTGGAAGGGACTTTGGAGGTCTTCAATCCAACCCCCTGCTCAGGCTGGAGACCCTGTACCATTACAGATGGCTATCCAGTCCATTTGTAGTGCTATCCCCGAAAGGGCCACTAGAAGCTGGTTCCCTCTGTCCCTTTCTCCAGGCAATTTGGTTTCGCCCTGCTCTCAGTCACTGGCCTAATGTCCCAAGGTCTTTTGCTCTGTCCCTTGCCCTGGACATCAGCCCATTCTGGTCACTCACCTAGGCAACTCCACTCACCCAGCTCAGTTTGGCTCTGCTGTCTACCGGTGCATCTGCCCTTCCCCCTGTGGTCACTGGCTCGCCCACTCGCCTGGCTCAGCTCATCCCCATTGTCTTCTCTGCGTCTGGCGCCCCCTCTGGTCACTGGCTCACCCACTCGCCTGGCTCAGCTCATCCCCATTGTCTTCTCTGCGTCTGGTGCCCCCTGTGGTCACTGGCTCGCCCACTCGCCTGGCTCAGCTCATCCCCATTGTCTTCTCTGCGTCTGGCGCCCCCTCTGGTCACTGGCTTGCCCACTCGCCTGGCTCAGCTCATCCCCATTGTCTTCTCTGCGTCTGGCGCCCCCTGTGGTCACTGGCTCGCCCACTCGCCTGGCTCAGCTCATCCCCATTGTCTTCTCTGCGTCTGGCGCCCCCTGTGGTCACTGGCTCGCCCACTCGCCTGGCTCAGCTCATCCCCATTGTCTTCTCTGCGTCTGGCGCCCCCTCTGGTCACTGGTCGCCCACTCGCCTGGCTCAGCTCATCCCCATTGTCTTCTCTGCGTCTGGCGCCCCCTGTGGTCACTGGCTCGCCCACTCGCCTGGCTCATCTCATCTCCGCTGTCTCCCGATGCTAATTCGAAGTACCTTTATGCATGCTAGATAATGCCGTTCCTGCATATTCTCCCAATTTACATTTGTAATAATTTTCCCCTTTCTGCAATGTTGAACTTTTCAGTTCGGTGGCTGAGAGCTTTTTGGAAGGGGCCTCTGGCATCCCATCTGCCAAGCCATGGCTGATTATGGCTGGTTCATAATACAAATAAACTACTAGATCATGGTTTAAAGGTCACAACGGCTGCTGGACTCGTAAAGCTGTGGAACCAAGCAGATGACATGTTGTTCTCCGGTAATCTTAGACATTAAATTGGAGGAACAATATTTGAAACAAGGATGTTTTACTTGTTCACAAGGATTCTCAGCATTTCCCTAGCGAGCGTTTTTTGCTGTGGTCCCTCAAAAAATGCAAGCCAGTCTTAAGTTCTTTTTCTGAATAGAATTCAGTTTCAAACAGGACGGCTGAATTATATAGCATTGGCTATACAATGCCTACCAATTTGCATTTTGAGCTTTCCTTGGTGTTATTCCTAGATCAGACAGGAAGCCTTTTCACACAATAGGCCAGACCATATTACTAATGGGAACTCAATATTCCAGATTTTCCCTGACCTAAGTCAGACCTAAGCATGATGTCATGTGTCTGGTTAACGAAACACTTAAAAGGACTGTCAGGCATATTTTTCCCTAAAAGCATTTATTAAGGTTACAGAGACGTCAGTACAGCATGGTGGAAATGCTTAGGTCTGGCTTTTTTTCCGTTACGCATATACATTCTAAGCATTTCCCTCCCCCTTATTTTGGGGTCATGGTTCACATCTTCCAATCAACTTGGAAGATGTGATTTACTTCCGGTTTCTTTTTCCCGGGCTATCCTTATTCTCCTCCCTTTCTCCCTGTTGCCTGGTTTAACTATAAAAATACCAGACAGTTCTGCATATTGTCAAAGCAAGAATATACAGTATTTGCAGTGTTGACACAGAGAAGGTTTCTGTGGCAAATTTCATGCTTTGCAAGCAAGAGACCTTCAGATGTTGTGGGTGCTTCATCACTGGAGGTTTTTAAGAAGAGACTGGACACTCACTTGTCTAAAATGGTATAGGGTCTTCTGCTTGACCAGGGGGTTAGAATGATGATGATGATGATAATGATGATGATGATGATAAATGATAAAATTAAACTGCTCTGGGACTTCAGAATTCAAACAGACAAGCACCTGCAACATAACACCCCAGATTTAACAATTGTCAATAAGAAAGACAAAAAAAATTCTGGACAGTGGACGTGGCAGTGCCTGGAGACAGCAGAATAGAAAGAACTGGAGAAGATAACAAAATACAAAGACCTACAAATAGAAATAGAAAGACTGTGGCAAAAGCAAGCAAGGGTAGTACCAATAGTAAAAGGTGCCTTGGGTGCAATCCCAAAACAACTGGAGCACCACTTGAACACCATTGGCATTGACAAATTCGCTATTAGTCAATTGCAAAAGGCGGCCTTACTAGGAACTGCTTCCATTCTGCGACGATATCTGTAATAACATCAAACATCCATATCTGCCTAGGAAGACAAAAATGCCAAATCCAGTCTGAACATCTGACTGACTGTGCGATGATCCTTAATAGTAATAATAATAATAATAATAATAATAATAATAATAATAATAATAATAATAATAATAATAATAATAATAATATAAAGTTGGAAGGGACCTTGGAGGTCATCTAGTCCAACCCCCTGCTCAGGCAGGAAACCCTATGCCATTTCAGACATTATTAGAAGATTAGAAGACCTCGGAAGTCCCTTCCAGCTCTATTCTGATGCTAATTCCTGGGCACTTCTAATAAACGAGGGTGTAGTTTAGTTATGTGGAATACAGGTAGTCCTAGACTTACAAACACAATTGGGACCAGAATTTCTATTGCTAAGCAAGGTGGTGGTTGTGAGACACACCCAATTTTGCAACCTTTTTACCATAGTTGTTAGTAGTACATGTGGAATCACCACATAAGTGAATCACTGCAGTTCTTAATGTGGCCGTTAAGTGAAATCTGGCTTTTGCCATTGACTTGGCTCATCAGAAGCTGGCTGGGAAGGTCACAAATGACAACCACGTTGAGTCCAGAATGCTGCAACCATTGTATATACATGCTGGTTGCCAAGTGCCCAGTTTTAACCACGTGACTATGGGGGTATTGTGATGGTCGTAAGTGTGAGAATGGGTTGTAAGTCAAATGTCTTTTTTAGCACTGCTGTAACTTTGAACTGTCACTAAATGAATAATTGCAAGCTGAGGACTACCAGTAACCAGTCTACAAGATGCTTGGGAGTGTTAATCAGACAACTGGTTGGTTTGTTTTTGACAATGGCTGGATTCAATATCTCAAACTATGGCTTAGCCTTAGCTCTTTGTTTGAAATTATAATATTGGTTGCCTTCTTGATAGGTCAGGGCTCTAACATGCAGATTTCCTGGGGAGCAGAGCTAATGATACCTTTTCATGCATTTCACCAGTTCTTAAATATTCAACACTGACAGTTGAATATTTATTTATTTACTCAGAAGGAATCTGTTAGACGTGAAGAATCAGGACCATGTGTTAAGTTCCAAGTAAGCTGATTTATAGCTTATGCTTATACACAAGAATCTAGTCAACTAATGGTCAGCACTAAATTGGCGCTAGATAAGGGTCAACAGAATTCATAGGGATGGGACTTGTTTGTGGGATATAACGACTCTAGGCTAATTCCTCTCTTGACTCAACCCCACAGACTCTGCCTGTCCTTCTCCTACAGAATCTTACAGAATGAAATAGGCTGATTCCTCATCTAGGTTCAGGCCGACCTGCTTAATAGTTGGAAAGGAGACCACCAGGAAATATCAGAACTATAGGATTGCCTGGGAAGTTGAAAAATATCCATCAGGAAGATGATGGGAACCCACGCATGCTCTGCTGCCAAGAAAATCACATGGAGGTAGTGTGGGATGAAGCTTTAGGTTGCAACTACAAATGACCAGCTAATAGACTGACCTCTTGACCCCACATGGAAAATCACCTGCTCAGTTGTCTGCAACTCCCAGCCCCCACAGACAACCAAGAAAAAAAATACCCTGGTCAATAGTATAGAATATCACCTAGAGCAAGGGTAGGCAACGTTGGCTCTTTTATGACTCGTGGACTTCAACTCCCAGAATGGCTCAGGAATTCTGGGAGTTGAAGTCCACGAGTCATAAAAGAGCCAAGGTTGCCTACCCCGACCTAGAGTTTTCAAAAGACAAGAATAGAAGCACTTTTTAAAAACCAAGTGACAGTCAAGGTCACCTATCAGAGTAACCAAAACTTTTTTTGTCCCATGGCCAGTTCTGAATCCATCTTAAAAGTGGTTTATCACTGAGTTAGGATTAGAATTGTATTTTTAAAGTGTAAATCTCTGCAGTGAGTTCATACCTTACACTTCTATCTAAATTCCTAACAATGAGATCTTCCACATTCAGGAAGAGGTATTATCATTCTTTGCGTATACGTTCTATCTTTTTGTGTTCTCCAACACTATTACAGTACAACATGTTTCATTGCACAGTCCCAAAATAACAAAAGTATAGTCTGTTGTTTCTTTAACAGCAGGGACTAACAGAATTTAAGCCTTCCTCAGCTACCAACTAATAAACACCTCGAAGGCCAAGGAGACATCACCCTTGAGAGTATACCTTGTATTGTGATTCAGTTTAGACAGCTAAGATCCCTGGGGAAATTGCATGCATTCTTGCTGGGTGGAGATATTTTGTGTGAATCCATGCAGCCCATCATCTGAAATACAAACATGTTGTACTACATTCCAAGCAACGTACCAATATTATTTGCAGCCAATTTAAGGAAGATGCTTAACCAAGGATATAATAAAGTCAGTGGTAAAGCAAATAACACTGTACATTGAATTGAAGTAACTTCTCCAGGGTAACTTGACCAGTTTAACTAGTATTCAAGTAGCTAAGCTGGTGTTGAGTAATGCACTAGTACCAGTTTGGCAAATTATTATATTTTGTAGAAATAACTGATAGTTTAAAAAAGTAATAACAATTTTGCATTACTATTATGTATAATAGTTTTAGTGTTGGGATTTTGATAGGGGAAAATTCTTCTTTACAAAATCAGGATATTTGGGAGAGATGAATATTGTGGGGAAAACTTTTGATATTTGAGAAATGTACTGTCAGTGCCAGACACCCTTCCCCCTCCTAAATCTAAAATCAGATTTAAATGTGGGTCTGAAGTTTGAAGGCAATCTTGAAAACATTTAGAGAACCTATGAACATTGGGTACTTTGGCCATCTTTTGAGGAAACGCCCCCAGCCATGATGAGGCAGAATAATCCAAAAAAACGCAAGGAAATTTCTGGAAGCTTGGCACTCTGACTAATTAGCCATCAATAGACGCATAGACATAAACAAAATATACCAAGTAAAAGAGAGAGTCAACAAGCCAAAAAGGGAACAAAAACACCAAAACATGCCCCCACCAGCAATCAATACTGACCAACATTCAAGTAAACAATACCCCAATCAAGGAACTGCCAAACTAGCCAACAATAAACAGCCTGGGCCAGGGGTAGGTAACCTTGGCTCTTTTATGACTCGTGGACTTCAACTCCCAGAATTCCTGAGCCAGCCATGCTGAGGGAAAAGAGAGGTTTCCAAGCTGAGCCACGCTGGCTCAGGAATTCTGGGAGTTGAAGTCCATGAGTCATAAAAGAGCCAAGGTTGCTTACCCCTGGCCTAGCCAAAGAACCTCTAAGACTATCCCCTACCCACACTGACAGGGCAAGCCACCAGATTAGAAACTGAGAGCAAACCCCAATCCTTAATAGCACTGATGATGTTACCTAGTTTGGGTAATGAAATGTCTGCAAGAAAACAACCAAGCTCAGAGACCACCAAGGTCCCCTAATTTCAACCCCGAGCTAGAAATATTCTATCATCATCATCATCATCATCATCATCATCATCATCATCATCATCATCGTTTTAGCCATTGTCTACCCATTGCAGGATGAAGGCCTCTTCCACATGTTTCCAACCAATACGGTCCTGAGCGTCCTTTTATCAGTTGGGGCCACAATACTTGCTAATGTCATTCTCTTTTATTGAGGCAGAATAGTAAGACTTATGGGGGGGAGGCGAATAGGAAAACTGGAAATGCACATGTAAATAATGCTGTCTGTTTCTTGGAAATGAATAAAGCTATTTGCCAAAAATAAATAAATAATTTCCAGTGTTCACATGCAATTCATCTGAAAAGCAATAAACTCTGAAAAGCAATATTGGTGTGATAGAAATGCTGTCCTGTCAACTATCTCAGTAGGAGCTACTGCTAGTTTCCTACCACCCCTGCTCCTTTTGTTCTTACTTTTTCTAAGTAATTCTATTTTTGAGTAGACTACCTTAAAGAATACTATTGATATTTTTCAGGTGTCTGTCAAGTATTTATTAAGGTGAGAAAGAGAAACAATAATGTAAAGGATCCAACATCAAAGCATGTGAGAACGGAAAAGATCAGGAAACAAGCATAAAATAATATCTCCCCAAGTTATGGGATTAACTTTGTTTTAACCACCTTGCACCCCATTAAATTTAATAGTTCGTTAAAGACATACATGGGGGGAAAGCCAAACTTAAAATCCTAAAAGAATGCTGTTGTGTTCCTATATTATTCAGAGTTACAAGAAATCAGTGTAATTAAAGTGTTTTAAAAAACAATATGAAGCCTTTCAGATATAATAGATTGTTATTCTCATTCTCCATAGTGGTCATGGTGTCTAAGCCATCTGGACTAGTACAACCTTTCAAAAAATGAAATGAAAAATATTTGATCTTTGTTGTTTTGCTGTTTTACCAGGATTTCTACCTTAATGTTTTACTTATCACCTCAACAACTCCTCCTCTTCTTCCTCGGAAATTATGGGAAAAGTTTAAATCTGGAGAGGAGGATAACAGAACAACACAGATGTATCCTTATAGTCTAAATGATTGGATAATTATCTATTGAAGTTGCTTTAAACTGCACCCTGAGTTTAAATGATGGAAATGGTGACCTATGATTCTTTGATAATATTAGAAAGCTAGCAGGAAGGAAGGAAGGAAGGAAGGGAGGGAGGAAGGAAGGAAGGGAGGGAGGGAGGGAGGAATGGGAGAAGCACTTATGTAGAAGGGTAGATGATATTTCTGGAGCCAGTACTTGTAACTGGTTCTTGGATGCCTGTCATATTTATTTTCAAATTACTGAGCAGTGAAACCAGTAGTGCAACTTTAAAAAAAAGTTATAAAACTTAGGAATGTAAGTAGAATACTTTCATTGAAAAAAATAGTTGGAAAGTTAACTGAAAATCTTTCTAGTTAACTCTTTTCCATGATAGTATTTTACTTACATTTTTAAAAGATGCTTTAACTTTTGGACTTTGGCACATCTTTGACAACAGTAGAAACTCTAAAGACAGTTTTATCCTCCTCTTTAGCTTCTAGGCAAACCTTTTTATAAGATACATCCTCCTCATATAATTCTTAATTCTGCTAGCCTAGAATAACCTCAGCTGTCCAGGAAATGCATGAAGTATGGCTTTTAGGAACATGAGTTAAACACTGCCATCTAGTGAATTATACCTCCTCAAATCTCCCTTCCCCTCCTTCCGTATCCAATTTTTCTAATGGAAAAGCTGGAGCAAAGAACTCTTAACTAATCGTTTTTCACCTCCATTTTTACTCCAGGGCCATCTGATCTGACCTGCTGAGTTTTGCTGCCATCTAGGGGACAGCTCAGTCTTTGCAATTTAGATATGGTAACCTTACGATGCACCTAAAAGTTAGTTCTGGTGAATTACCGTCAGAACTTCCATGAATTAGAAGTGAAGTTAAACACTACCACTAACAAAGCTGTAGCTTGAACCTAGAGTCATTACCAAGTACAGGCATTGTTTAACGTGGAGCTTCTGAATATTGGCAAGAAAAGAGTAAAGGCTATCATATAATACTGTAAATCAAACTATTTGGGTCCCTCCTTTTTATTTCTAAAGCAATTGCCCCATTTGATGTAAGGACCTTGCGTAATTCACAGGGAGAAGCCATTGAAGTATGATAGATGAAGAGTTTTGTTCTTCAACATCTCATAGAACCTGATGTTGCTTTTGAGTTGACAAGCAATGACCGGACAAGGCCATTGGACTTCCCTGTTTAAAAGAAGTTGGCCTCCCAGTTCATCACCTCAACCAAAGAACACCCTAACTTTCTGACAATATGTCTCTGGCTGTCTCAAATGTTAGATAGATGTTGGAAATGTAAACATAAGTCAGGTACTTATTATCATGTATGGTGGACATGTTGAAGCAAACAAGTACTGGGAAAAAATACATACTTGGCTAGAAAAGATGTTGGGAAAACATGTAGATTTTAAACCTGTAAAGTAAGCATTGGTTGAAATAAAGCAGCTCACTCTGTACCTTATGCCAGTCACATCTATATAAATAAAAATGTAAATGTTCGTTTGTTCAAAATCTTAAATCTCCAAAAGTTCTTCACTGATTGCTTTGAAATTTTGACACAATGTTGCATTTGAATACATGCATGTTTTTATATACCTACTATTATATAGATGTCACACCTGTGACACAAACGTGCGCTTTCTCTTTTCTTTCTTTTCCATTTAACCAGAGCCACAGCAACGCGTGGCCACGCGTGAGCCACAGCAACGCGTGGCCAGGTACAGCTATACTAAATAACTTCTTCCAACACTAAAGGTGAACTGGCTAAGACAGTGGTGGTGAACCTTTTAGAGACCGAGTGCCCAAACTGCAACCCAAAACCCACTTATGCATTGCCGGGTGCCGGGTGGGCATGGCCACCGAATGGGCGTAGCCACCGAGCTGTCAGCTCGTGCTCGCTGTCTGCAGCAAATGCTGCTTCCACTAAAAGTTGCTCCTTTTATAGCCCCTTGCCTATTCCCAGACTGCGCATGCATGGAGAGCTGCACATGCGCAGAGAGGAGGAGGGAGCAGCTCAGCCCAGCAATGGCTCGCATGCCACCAGAGACGGCTCCACGTGCCGCCTGTGGCACACGTGCCGTAGGTTCACCACCACGGCGCTAAGAGAAAAGGCACTGTGGCAAAACCTTGGTAAAAGAGTAAAATATCCATTATGAAGAAAAATTAGTGTGTAAACTATCAAGAAACAATTTAATTTGAACTGTTCTTGGAGTTGATTAATTTGGATCTGCTGGCCCAGGTCTGGATTAATTGCAGCCAAATACAATTATTCTTCAAACTGATCCAACACTTCCAGACAAAACTTGACGTGGCCCTCATAAATTGGATGATTTATATTTGCAATGTGTGAGGTAAGCAGGGTGAAAATATAAATTATCCTTGTTCATCACATTCACTTATTTTCATACTCCCCCTATGTTTCTATGACAACATTCAAGACATGCATATTTTAATTTTAGCAGGGTAAGGGAAAGCTTGTCAAAATTTCAAAGTCCCTAGATTTTATGGCTGAACATTGTGTCTAATGTACATAATAAATCTTCTCAGAAAAATATCTGGGGGGCTTTCATCACAAGGAAATCTCAGGGTAACCTTGAAGATGTTTTAATAGGTGCAGCTGAAGTTTAAAGAGAATTTTAACACTCCCTTGATGTTGCAGTATGTGTAGATGTGTGGATAAAGGGATTTTGAATATAGCAAGTTACAGCTTTGACAACAGCAGATGAATGTGTTAACACTTTGTTAAACTCTTAATTCTGTATATATTCATTAAATGTTGGACGCCCTATGCAAATCAGAAGTCTTTGTTAAGTAGATGAAGATTCCATTATAATGCACTTCATTTTGGAACAAATTTGAGACTGCCTGTACAACAGCTGATTAATATTTAAAAATATGATTGTGTCATTAACATTGGCCATAGTAACAATAAATAACTCAGTATGTAATTTTATTAGGGTGGTTTTCAGATGTTTGATCTTCAAAAAAAACCTTTCTGTATCAATTTAACTGTCCCCATGACATTAATTCTGGAATAGAGAACAGAAATATTCATAATTTTCATATCAGCCTAGCCAACAGCAACAACAGTAAAATATGTGTAACCTTTAATACTTGGGAAAGCTGAGGATTCAGGCATGTTACACATAAAGTGGAGATGAATTGGGAGGAACTGCAATATGCCAGGTTAAATTACAAGTTCCATCAATTTCCATAGAGCCAGTTTGGCCTAGGGTAGGGGTAGCAACCTTGGCTCTTTTATGACTCGTGGACTTCAACTCCCAGAATTCCTGAGCCAGCCATGCTGGCTCAGGAATTCTGGGAGTTGAAGTCCACGAGTCACAAAAGAGCCAAGGTTGCCTACCCCTGGCCTAGGGGTTAAGGCACCAGGCTAGAAAGCAGGAGACCATGAGTTCTAGTCCCGCCTTAGCCATGAAAGTCAATTGGTAGGTGACTTTGGGCCAGTCACCTCATAGGGTTCACCTCACAGGGTTGTTGTGGAAAAAATAGGAGGAGAAAGGTATGATGGATATGTTCACCTCACCACTTTGAGAAATTTGTAAAAATAACAAATAATAAATAACAATCTGTTTCTTAGCCCAAAATGGCTATGAACGGTGCTATCACTTTTCAGCAGACATTGTCAGAAGGGACTTCAAAAATAGAATCTGTCTTTTTAAACAGTCTATGTGGGCCACCTTTGAAAATCAGCTAGTCAGAGCAATTCCTATCCAGGAATTGTGGTCACTGTAATACAACACAAGAAGGGCACACCAGGCTGGGAAGTCTTTCCAAAGGGATTTTCAGGAAAATTCTAGGTTTTTCCTCAATCCAGATGACTAGGAATACTGGACTAGGACTGCACCCAACAACATTCCCTGGACATTTTAGAAGAACATAGTGATGGATCATCAGTGTTGGATACAAATGTATTTTATAAATGTATTTATCAGAAGTAACCTAAGCTTTCCCCAAAAGTTGAATGTTATTTCCAATCTTGATCAAATATTTAAAGCTGGAGGCTTTCCTTAAACATTATTTGAAAGATCCTGCTCCAATCTAGAGGATTCTATGTCAGGGGTTCTTAATCTCTTTGTGATAAAAAACCTATTTTTTAAATTTTTATTTTAGATTTTTTATCCCGCCTTTATTATTTTTATAAACAACTCAAGGTGGAAAACATAATGAATACTTCTTATAAATAACCCAAGGTGGTGAATATATCTGCTTCTCTTCCTATTTTCCCCACAACCATAATCCTGTGACTCCTTTTCAGAAAAATGTGCTTAAATCCATAAAATAATATATTACATATATATTGCATTTATAAAATATGTATAAAATAACATATACTACAAAGGAAAGTTATGCTCAAATACAGTTCTCAAAATAATAAAATGTAACAGATATATAATATTGTAATATATGTGCCTCTTTATTACATCCATTAAATCAATAAGAAGACATTCTATTTTTAAGGCTATAACAATTTCAGATAATGTGATTTATTGTTGTTAACACACATTTTTGGAGTCTAGAGACTTACTTTGTTGCCTACATGTATTATTATAAATCTCTAAATTTCAATTTAGAGATTAAGATAAAATTGTAGGGTTCCCCCCCATCTAAATTCATGGACTCCTTGATATCTATCAAGAAACCCTGCTCTGTACCATAATTCAGTGAAACAAGGCTCGTTTAATTAAATAGCTACATACTGTATTTCAAAGCACAGGCCCAAATGCATGAGAATTCAGAACCCCTATTAATATCATTCAGTTTAGCTCTCTATTACTAGAGGCAGTGATAAAATAATTACAAAATGAATGTTAAAAACCGAGTTACCTATATATCACATGCATAGAAAAAGAGAGAGATAATTCTAGTACTTATTTGAATTTCTAGAATTTGTAAATAGTTATTTGAATTTATAGATTTGGGGTGGACAATCTGCTAGTTGTCTATGACCTCTTGCATTCACTTATGCCAGCACAAAGCACATCTTCGTTATCCCTGCAATAGGCAAGCATTTCATCAAGCACAGTTAAAATGACAGTGGCATAAGGATCAGTCACTATCTCAAGTCCCAAAGGTAATGTGAAATTGGTGACAGTGGAATGTGGACATTATTAGCTTCTGGAAATCTCATGATAGTCAACTGAACTGGGGAGACAATTCAACATTGGTACCAGAACTGAATAGGTTAGTCTTTAATTCTCTCCTTGCTTTTTTCCCCTTTGCTTTGAGTAAATGAAATATAAACTTATGGAGTCCTTGGTGCTTTCTGAGCTTGGTTGGGGTTTTTTGCAGATGTTTTGTTACCCAACTAGTTAACATCTTGGTGCACTGAAGATTGGATAATTCCAGCCAGAGATCACCAAGGATTCCATAATTCAACCCTGATCTATAAATATTCTCTTCTGTTGGTATATAAATATCTCTAAATAAAACACACATTACTTTCTAGCACACCTGAAACTTCCTGGCTTTTTTTGGAGAAAAAGAAATGAAGAATACAAAGCTTTATCTTTTAATGGTTCCTGAGCCAAACCTGAGACCTGACATATAGTACAGACTATGTTTAGTGTTTAAAGGTATGTTTTGCTGCTTCTAGTTGCTAAGCTGACTCCTCTCCAACCTGGAAGCCACAACTGGAGATTTTACTAAAGTGTCAATACATCTGGATGGCAGAACATAGCAAATATTAGCGTAGACAATGCCAGAAAAGATTGAATAAATCCAATTCAGAATGAGAGAGTTGTGTATATTTATTTTATTAGACACACCTCAGTTTTTCTGGGTGGCGAGAAATTCCAGAGATGCAATATTTAAATAGTGCCAAGTTTCTTTGGAAATGTGGCAGTAGTCCTTGTTAGACCCCATCCTGTTGGGAAAAAAATATCCTACTGAATATTCTTTTCCTAAGAAAGAAACCCTAATTTATTTGTCCCTTGCTTACAAGCAGTCTTGCAATGTGTTTTACATGAGGTTCCTCTTGAAAACTATCTAGAGGTTGCAACTGGTTTGAGTACTTCCAGGGTCACTGCCGGTGGTGGGATCACTGCCAGTGGTGGGATTCAGCCAGTTTGCACCAGTTTGCACTGCCAGTGGTGGGATTCAGCCAGTTTGCACCAGTTCAGCAGAACTGGTAGCTAATTTTTTGTTGCCCAGGCCCAGAATGGACTTCTGGAAACAGCATCCACTGTAGAGAACCCAGTTGTTCACATATCTGAATCCCACCATTGTCTGAATCCCATCTCTGATCACTGCTACTAATTTCTCCTACTAATCTAGATCGGTAGCATATTCATTTTTTGTTCTTGTCACATGCAGACATGATCTTTCTCTTCCTTCCAGCTGTAGGAGATAAATTCAGAAGAATGATCTCCCCCAGCCTAGGAGAGGAGAGACACGTCTTCACCTTTTCTGTCTGGATAGATAAAATTAAATGACTACTTCTCTCACTCAAAATATGTTTTAAGGACAGAAAAATAAGGCCCAAAATGACATTAAAAACGCAGAGGACATAATTCTTTGCCATGAACAGCAAAAGGATCATTTCCACATTAAGGATAAATTGTTGCACTGAGGAGACGACCAAATATAAGAGCATGAATTGGCCTCTAGGTGTCCCTACTTTCCTTAAAAAAGATATATTTATTTAAAAACTTTAACCTCTTGTTTAGAGAGAAGATCCTATAGTTAGCCAGTTGGGACTTTATTGTATCTCAGACATTATCTACCTACTACACAGTCTTAGGGTATTTAACCATTGTTTCTATTACAGAAGTCTCTTTTTTCCCTAAAAAATGGTATTGGCTGCTATGAAGTTTTTTTTTTCATCATAGTGTACATAGAGTGAGAAAAAAGCTAGTGTCAGAAAGAATACGGCATTTTTCACATATCAGGATTTCAAGAATTTGAGAGTCATAGGCTAATTCTATATGTACACATGAATGATGTTGGATTTATACTTATTGTATTTTAGAATAAAAACCATGTGCCAGGATCGTTCATTCATTCGTTCGTTTGTTGGTTCATTCATCATATTTTTATACTGCTCATCTCAGCCATGTGACTCTGGGCTGCTTACCATAAAAACAGGTCATAACATAAAAGCATAAGTAAGAGCAAAGTTAAAAACAAAATTAGGGATACAGTATTAAAAGTCAAAAAGTTAAAATGGTGGAGGGAACATCCTCACAGTATTAGCTACAGGTAGTCCTGGACAAGAAGCAACGGATGGAAACTAATCAAAGAGAGAAGCAACCTAGAACTAAGGAGAAACTTCCTGAAAGTTAGAACAACCTGCCTCCAGAAGTTGTGAATGCTCCAACACTGGAAGTTTTTAAGAAGAGACTGGACAGCCATTTGTCTGAAATGGTATAGGGTTTCCTGCCTGAGCAGGGGGTTGGACTAGATGACCTCCAAGGTCCCTTCCAAGTTTATGATGATGATGATGATGATGATGATGATGATGACCATAACTGAGCCCAAAATTTCCATTGCTAAGTGAGACAGTGAGTTTTGACCCATTATGACCTTTCTTGCTACAGTTGTTAAGTGAATCACTGCAGCTCTTAAGTTAGTAACACGGCTGTAAAATGAATATGGCTTCCTCACTGACTTCATCAGAAGGTCACAAAAGATGATCACATGACCTCGGGACACTGCCACCATCATAAATGTGAGTCAGTTGCCAAGCATCTGAATTTTAATCACATTACCACCACTGCAATGGTTGTACGTGTGAAAAATGGTCATAAGTCACTTTTTTCAGTGCCATTGTAACTTTGAATGGTCAGTAAATGAATGGTTGTAAATTGAGGACTACCTGTGTCCCCAGAGCTTTCTAACATTCTTCCACCCCATCCCAGTTGGCAGAGCCAGGTCTTAACGCTCTTCCTGAAGGCTTATCTTTGCCTAATGTGTGACGATTGATTTCTGCCATAATTGCATAGATCAGGGGTAGGCAACCTTGGCTCTTTTATGACTCGTGGCTCAGGAATTCTGGGAGTTGAAATCCACAAGTCATAAAAGAGCCAAGGTTGCCTACCCCTAGCATAGATAGTGTAAATGAGACACAAGACTGCTCTAAAACATAACTAATATAAGGAATTAGAAGAGCTGCTAAAGCTGATCGTATCATATGAATAAATACTGCATTTTAGCATCATTTCTTAAAAGAATGAATTGAGGAACATTTCCTTGCTGAAAAGATGCGTAGGCACCCATTAGACACAAAATTATATTTTCTATGAATTAAGGATCCATTTAAATATATAAAAAAGTGACATGTAAATGGGCTTCCTCTTACATTCATATATTACATATTTCAGTTTCTTATTCCATGGTTCTTGAGCATCTATTTTAACAACCATTTACCAACAGCTGTTATGTGCTTATTATTTTATAAGGAACATATTCAAGCTTCTAATATTAGGAAGTGTTCAGAAATAATTAGATCTGCAGTTTCATATCTAGAGTTATAAATGTCTTTTAACTGAAGCTATTGCCAATCTCCTTTTTAAAAAAAAACAAAAAACCATGGCAACTTCTTAAATAATTAAAATAAACTTCTAATCCAACACATTGATCTAAAATATACATTCCTGATCAACCCAGGTTCTCTAACAAAATGATTGCTTTCCTCTTTTCAAATACTGTGTGGATTTTCCCATAATGTGTTAACCTAGCACAGTGATGGCGAACCTTTTAGAGGCTGAGTGCCCAAACTGCAACCCAAAACCCACTTATGCATCGTCGGGTGCCGGGTGGGTGTGGCCCATTGGGTGGGTGTGGCCCATTGGGTGGGTGTGACCCATTGGGTGGGGGTGGCTGCGGTGGTAACAGCAGACTGGGTGGGACTAAAAAGTTCAATCAATCAATTCCAACTTTGCAAGATCCTTTTTTTCCAGCGAGAAGTTGAAATTGACTGATTGAATGAACCTTTTTTTTTTGCACACGGCGGCGGAGGCCTAAAGCGAAAAGGTTTTATAAAACCCAGCTGAAGGCCTAGGACTGGGGCGACGGCGCGCGTGCCCACAGAGAGGGCTCTGAGTGCCGCCTCTGGCACCCGTGCCATAGGTTTGCCACCACTGACCTAGCATGATTATATTGTATAGGATGAAGTGAAATTCTATACTTTCCAAAGTAGCTCCATCTAGCTTATAAGATGTATTTGATTCCAAGATGGTCAACAAGGACATGTTGCTACAAGGCAGAACTTACATATTGTGTGAACAAAGATACATTATTTGAATGGAGCATTACTTAAATTGGAAAATGCATTGGATCTGCTGTGACCGATGAAAAAGAATCTGACGGAACATAGCTGGAAATATGGAGCTAAACTGTCCAGTATCTTTAGCCCCTTAAAATGAAAACCTCCTTTTAAAATATTTCAAGTCTCTATGTTTATCTTCCAAGTGAGCAGAGGAAAGTGGGGGTAATAGAATGCAATTATCTAGCTGTAAAGTATACTTGCAAAGCTGAGCTGGGGGACGCAAATGGAAATGCTGTTTCTTTTAATAAAACGGGTGGGGGATGCATTAAGAAGTGTTTTGCACTGTGTTTCTCCTCAAATTATTATTGAGCTCTTGATAATAGGATCCAACTGGGTTTTTCTCATATACAACTTCCAACCTTACTACAGTATTTTCAGATGCTGGATTTTGGATGCTGTTTATGTTTCTGGTTTGTAGCATTTATTCCTCCACCACCCAGTAATTCTTATTTTCCAGGAATTTTGTGGCAGGAGTAGGTATATGAAGTATCAGTTCATTATATAGCCATATCCATAAATGTAATCCCTGAACGTCATTTATGTTAACTTCATAAACATATTGCTCTACAACCTTTAGGAGGAACTACAACAAACTGTAGTTCAGAGTGAATTAAGCATGGCTTTTCAATGATAAGAGGTACCCTTAAATGAGTATCTATTTTATTTTTTCCAATGGCTTCATGACATTTCTTGAAATAATACAACTGTCTGTCCATATGGATAGTAGTGCTTTTTCTCTCTTTGAACAGTCAACTTTGAATCAATGCTGAAAGTCTGAGCATTTATTTCCCGGGAATAAATGAGGGGTCAAGTACCCCCCCCCAGTAACTGCCCAGTGGAGATCTCTGCTTAACGTAACAGGGTATCACAGGATAACAGAGTTGGAAGGGAACTTGGAGGTCTTCTAGTCCAACCAAGGTTCTAGTCCAACCAAAGAAGACTCAGAAAAGATGCAGAAAATCCTTTCTCTAGCATTCCAGGGTGTAGGGCAGGGACTAGGTAGTATGTGTTGGGCTTGAAAGTATTAATTTACAATAAGCAATTTGACAGCAAAATCAACCACCCGAAGAGGAAGTGGGCTCTCCTTCATTAAATGCATCCAAGGGGAGGCCAGACAGCCATCTGTCAAGGGTGTGTTAATCTGGATTCTTGAGCAGGGGCTGGACCTAGTTGTCATGAGTTGGATGGCAATGCCCTTGTCTGAAGGACATAAGTACAGTTTTTTCTGCCAATTGTCAGAATGATGTATAACTGCCCCTTGAGATGAATTGCTAACCTGCAGGAGCAGCTTTATTTATTTCATTAAAAATTCTCTCTCTTGCGCGGGCTGCCACAAAAAAGAGGGGGATCAACCTATTCTCCAAAGCACCTGAAGGCAGGACAAGAAGCAATGGATGGAAACTAACCAAAGAGAGAAGCAACCTAGAACTAAGGAGGAATTTCCTGACAGTGAGAACAATTAATCAGTGGAACAACCTGCCTCTAGAAGCTGTGAATGTTCCAACACTGGAAGTTTTTAAGAGGAGACTGGACAGCCATTTGTGTGAAATGGTATAGGCCAGGGGTGTCAGACTGCTGGCCCGTGGGCCGGATGCATCATGTGGAAGCCACACCCACTCCATAGCCGGCAATGGCAAAACTGTCCCGACACGTTGCGTGACGTCACATGACGTCGCGAGTTTGACATGTCTGGTATAGGCATTCCTGCCTGAGCATTTACAGGTAGTCCTTGACTTACAACCATTCATTTTACTGACTGAAGTTACAAAGGCATTGAAAAAAAGTGACTCACAACCAGTTCTCACGCTTATGACTATTGCCATTTTTGATGTGTGAGGTACTATTATTATTATTATTATTATTATTATTATTATTATTATTATTATTATTATTATTATTATTATTATTATTATCCTTCTCTCTCTCTCTCTCTCTCTCTCTCTCTCTCCCCTCCCCCCCCCTCATCTTCTATCAGACCTCATAAAGCTGTATGGAGAAAGTAAAAAAAACAGATATCATAAAAGCCAATAACCAATGCCAATACAAATACTGTTAAAGCACTAAGCAGACTCCAGCCCTCTGCCCAGTTCCTTCAGGCTCCATGAGTCCTCTGTAAGAGACGATGTGTCTGGATGGCTGCTAGCCTTTTTGGGGAACAACAATAACAAAAACTCCCTTCCCTCCGACCTATCAGTTCTTCCTTAATCCCCAGGACCTAGAGAGTTTTAAGTCATTTGGTTGGCATTATAAAAAACCACACTAAAACAAAACAAAAAGAAATCAATCAGCCCCCAAAAGCCATTTTAACATATATAAAATTTTAGAAGCAAAGTAAACTCATCCATGTAGCCCAGGATATGGATCCTTTTAAGGAAGAAATAAAGGTAGTCCTTGTTTAGCAACTGCCTTGTTTAATCACTGCTTGCAGTCAAGATAATGATGAAAAGTATATATCTTCACATTTATAACCTCCACAGGTCTTTAAATCAAAAGAAAGCTGAAATAAAATAGTAAGCACAGTTGCGGTTTCACTTAGTGATTCCTTCACTTGTGGTTATAAAATGAGGACTATAACAAGTGTTTCCAATCTAGCTGAGTTGAGAACTAGTTTTAGCCCCTATGGACTCTTTTGTCTCTGCACTGAATAGGTAATTTAGTTGCTAATTTTGAAATAGCAATCGCAATAGCATAGGCTTATATACCGCCCCGCAGTGCTTTAAAACACTCTCTGGGCAGTTTACAATGTAAGCATTATTAGCATATTGCCACCAACAATCTGGATTCTCATTTTACTGACCTGGAAAGGATGGAAGGATGAGTCAACCTTGAGCCCCATCAAAATTGAACTCCAGGCTGTGGGCAGGGTTAGCCTGCGATACTGTACTTTAACCACTGTGCCACCAGGGCTCCACCTGAAAGCCATTCCTTCCTGGCTCTTGACTTCATCTAGTTCAGGAGTCTTCAAACTTGGCCCTTTTATGACTTGTGGACTTCAATTCCCAGAATTCCTCAGCCAGGCACGCTGAGGTCCACAAATCATAAAAGGGCCAAGTCTGAAGACCACAAATCATAAAAGGGCCAAGTCTGAAGACCACAAATCATAAAAGGGCCAAGCCTGAAGACCCTTGATCTAGTGATTGGGTACTAATAGAAGAGAATATATGTAGCTCAGGACTGAACTGTGAAGTCTTCGGTGGTCTCCAAGCTTGATTGTTTTCATTCAGTTCCTTTGGTCACAATTGAACATTGGAGAGAGTCTCCATGAAAGATGACCATACGATTTTTGTTTGTTGGTTTACTTCTGTCTAGTTAATGAAACAAACAGGAAAAAATAAAATAACAGTGAGCAGGCAAGAACAATACAAGAAAATACAAAGATCTCTCTTACGGACTTGTTTATGAAACTTTATACTGCAAAAAGGAATAACCACACGATTCAAATATTAATAAGCAACTGATCAGTGTAGGCAGCATGATTTGTTTTTAGCATTTAGACACCTCCCTTGGTGTTCATCAGCCTCTTGTCTCTTCTTATTTTAGTTTTATTAGGATTGGTTAAGTTAAAAATAAAAAAGGGAACATTGGCATGCTGCAAAACACAGCATACCTCATTCTTTTTTATTTAATTTTTCCCTCCCTGGATTTCATGAAGGCTATCATAGACATTTTTAGAAAATGGTAGGTTGCTTTGACCCAGTGCTTTGTTTGGAAATATAGTTATCTGTAGAGAAAGAGAAATGGGGCACACACACAGTGTGTGTGTGTGTGAGAGAGAGAGAGAGAGAAAGAAAGAGAGAGAGAGAGAGAGAGAGAGAGAGAGAGATAAATTGGTTGAGGAGGAAAAGATCAGAACTACAAATAACTAGCTGATCACTAGATGACAGCAACAAATTGGAGAGAATTTTCTAGATTTTGTCTATGCTTTGGAAGCACTGTAAATAGAGAGAAACCTAACCTAAAACAAGTGGAAGTGAGTAAATTCAGTCATTTCCCTTCTGATAAAGTGGTGTTTTGTGATTGATCTCATCCATCAAGGCAGCCATTTTGTAAATAATGGTAAAAATCCTAAAATTCCATACGCGTTTGCTACTATTGATATAAATCAGGGTGCATGAAGCTATCCAAGGAAAGATCAAATTCATGTATTAAATTATCTTATTTATTTCCTGCCTTTTAATTATTTTTTTTACAAACAACTCAAGGAAGTGAACATACCCAATACACCTTCTTCCTCCTATTTTCCTATTCTGTGAGGGCTGAGAGAAAATAATTGGCCCAAGGTCACGCAGGTGGCTTTCATAGCTAAGGCAGGACTAGAACTCACAGTCTCCCACTTTCTAGCCTGCTGCCTTAACCATGAGATCACACTGGTTTTCTTATACAGGTTTGCATTTCTTGTGTATCTTATGGCTGAATATTTAATACTTCTTCTGCTTCTTTATTTGTAATCATAGCAGGCATGGTTAGAAGGGCTCTTTGACATTAAAACAATCCATTAATATGGCCATTATTTTGCATCTATTTGAAATTCCAAGTGATAGTCATTATATAATGAACATGTTGAAGAACAGGAACTTTTTGTAAGCAGGAAAAAAAATGGAGAGCAATTAAAGTGAAAGCTTTAAAATGAGAGCTTATGCACTGGAGACAAATTCCTTGTGTGTACAATCACCCTTGGCCATTAAAGAATTCTATTCTATTCTATTCTATTCTATTCTATTCTATTCTATTCTATTCTATTCTATTCTATTCTGTTCTGTTCTGTTCTGTTCTGTTCTGTTCTGTTCTGTTCCATTCCATTCTTTAGATAATGAAATTTCTGCTGTTTATGTTGTTGGGGTCAGAATTGGCACCAGACCAGCCAAGGTAAGGACTGAAGGAACAGGAGCAGGAGATCTTTCTGCTTTGGGTTATGTTATGACCATGCAGAATTTCTCATCTGTACCTACATCCAAACATTTGGAATGAAATTTGTGCCAAACTAAACTACCCTACCAGCTGACAAAGAAGTATCTTCTCAAGACAGAATCTTAAAAAAGAGGAAATATTAACATGGTAGGATTGAAATAAGCTCCCAAGCTATTTTAGTTTTCTGAAACTAAACTTTTGTTAGGCAAACCCATCCTAATAATCCTTACTTTTTAAGGGTTTTTTTTCACTTAGATGTATGAGAACAAAGGGATGCATTCTGCTCATTATGATAAGAAGCAAAGAATTCATCCAGCAACAATAAGAAATTTAATATGCTGTTAAGATGTAGAGTATTAGTGGTGCTGGTCAAAAGAATGAAGTGGTCGAGAAGAGAAATAAGAAAGTCATCAGCAGAACAGCTCGGCCAAGACTTTAGGCAGTAAACTCAGTTGTACTAGGTTGTAACAGGACGCTACGTTCTTGGGTAAATGTATGCAATCATGAGATACTTGAAATCTACCTTCTCAGAAAAATGAATATTTGAATCAGCTCTTTCCAGTGGAACTGAAAGAGATCCCCACATGGAGATCCACTGGAAAGAGCAGATTCATTATGCGCTGTGTGTACTATGTCCTTTCCTTCCATACTTTAAACCAGGTGATGGCAATGCTGCACTCCAGTTGAGATCTGTGTGTTGGATAGTAGAATGTTTTTACACAGTGGAAAATCCATGGAGAGGCAGTTAGGAAAGTAATTTTTAGAAGAAAATATACTTGAGGCTAGTATTCACACATGAAAGATGGGTAAGCTTTGTTTAGGAAATTGCATAATGACAGGAAACTCAAAGTTCCTCCAGTCTACAGCTAAGAGCTACAGCAGGATTTCATCCATTATGGGAAGAGAGCGTGTCAAATCAAAAGGGCAAAGGTCTGGATTAGAAGAGAAAGAGAAACTGAACCAAAGGGGGGCAGGAAGTGATGAAAACCTTGAGACGATCCATCTAAGCCAGGAGTAGGCAACCTTGGCTCTTTTATGACTCGTGGACTTCATCTCAGGAATTCTGGGAGATGAAGTCCACGAGTCATAAAAGAGCCAAGGTTGTCTACCCCTGATCTAACTAATAGAAGATATGTTGTACCGAGACCTTCAAAGACAAAACCAGTAGAAGTGATAAAGTGGAGTCTCTCTGGAAGCTACTTTTTATATATTGCTCCTAGTCTGTGTGGATGCTGCTTCCGGAAGTCCATTCTGGGCCTGGGCAACAAAAAAATAGCTACCGGTTCTGCCGAAGTGGTGCAAATCCAACCACTGCTCCTAGTGGTCACCTGTTTTGATTTGTTTTTAAATGTCTGAACCCTTGCAGAGTCACAAATTCATATGAGATTTCTGGTTGGTGCAGTTGTAGACCATAAGATCCCATGACATTTTAGCCAATGTAGTCATAGTAAGAGTGATCCTCCTCCTCCTCCTCTCTACCATTGGATGCTATCTTGTCAAAGAGATGGACACTGAGGCCCATCGTGGGACTAAGAACTATGTAGGCAGGCCTTAACAAAGAAAATCAAATTAACAGCATCCCAATGACCCACTCCGAATGATGAAAACTAGGAAACAAATCTCCATATTGGCTCAGGTTTAACTGGTCAACAGGAGCCATGTCTGATCCTCTGACTCTTGTGCATCAGGTAACAAGGAGGCTAGTAATAATAGGCTTGGTTCCTTTTGTAAGCAGGGGTAAGGAACTGCAAAGCAACTGGAAGGAAATTGTCAACTAATGTCAAGCGCAAAGGATCAGGACCATATGTTATGTTGCAGTTCAAAAGATTTATTGCTCAAGCCTATACACAAGAATCTAGTCTAGCTCAGTACTAAACTGGTGCCAAATAAAGATCCATGGAATTCTTTTTTTTTTAATAATTTTTTATTTTTTAAACCAACAAAACAAAACAAAACATAACACACATACACACACAGTGTATACTCCTCCTTTTTTTTTTAACAGCAATTTCGTAACGGTAATCTTCTATTATTTACATTTCCCCCCCTTATTCTTCTTTAGATATATTTATCCTTGTTGTCCCGTTGTTTCTTATTTGCATTTTTCTTCCTTCATACTATACTTCATACTAAGAATAATACATATTATTATTACAATACATTATTATACACACATTTTCCACTTTTGACCTTTCCACATTTATTCTCCTCTATTATTTCTAGTCTCCAACCAGTCATACCACTTGTTCCATATTAGATAGTACTCTGTGTCTTCCTTTTCTTTTATCTCTTTTGTTAATTTGTCCATCTCAGCACAGTCCTTTTTTTAATCTCTTTTGTTAATTTGTCCATCTCAGCATAGTCCAGGACAGCACCAGCAAAGCTTGCCAAGATGTTCCAGAACAATTCGCCAACATGTTGGAAATGTAAAAAAGTACATGGAACATATTATCATTTATGGTGGACATGCCCAGTTGCGAAAAAATACTGGACTAAAATAAGAAGATGGATCGAGGAAACAATAGACCAATCTGTAGACTGGAAACCAGAGATCTTTTTGCTGGGTATTTTAAACAGAAAATATAGTAAAGAAATACGGTACTTAATTCTACATATAACAACGGCAGCAAGAATAGCATACGCACAGTTCTGGGAAAATGAGAATATACCATCAGAGGAAGAAGTGATAAGAAAAATCCAAGATCCATGGAATTCAAGAAGGATTGGACTTGGACCGTTTGTGGGACTGTAATGACTTTAAGCTAATGACATGCTTAACTCCACCCCCAGCTCTGGCTGCTCTTCTACAACTGTGTGCACTCAAGAAATTACAAAACTCTGATGGAAGAATACTGTAATGAATTTCCCACAGTGGAGGAAGGAATTGTGAAAATGTCAGAACTGATAGAAATGGCAACCTGACCGGTTTGATCAGAGAACCAACTACAAAAAACATTTTTGAAAGACTGGAAGCCTTATATGGACTTTTTTTTCCCTGATGGAAGAAAATGAATTGATGATTTGTGGGTTTGAAGGCTAAGAAAGATGAGGACTAAATGAAGGGGTGAAAGGACTTGTAAAATACTTCAGAGGAAGGAGGAACAGTAAGAATGCAATTATCTATTGAAGGAAAGTTGGAAGTCCTCTTTATGCTTCTTAAATTGGTTTTCTTTTTCTTTTCCAATTTTCTTCCATTTCCCCTTTTAGCTTGTTACTATCGTATGAAAATTTTCAATAAATGTAATTTAACAAATAAAGGAATTACAAAACTAGGTTACAAATCAAATCCATTGACTTGTGGTTTCTGAAAAGAAATGCGTGAATTTTGGAAAATGAAATTTCCAGAATCAACTATTGCTGAAGAACACTTCATCGGAGACATTTCGTACTCGGAAAAAAGCCTAAAATATTGGAATAACCAATTAAAAAATACTGAAGATACAAAAGATTTCAACCGAAAAGAAGAATGTTTTATTCTTGTTGTGCAGTTCCTTGTCCTGTGTTTTCCAAACTAGGCAATTTTCTGCTGTGCAGATTTCAACATCCCAAATTCTCCATCCACCAGGGCTTATTGCTGAGAATTTTAGGAGATGAAGTTCACACAATCATAATGCTTTTAATTAAGTACCAGATAAGTAAATAGTAAATAATATTATGAAGTTTACACTGGCCAAAATGGCAAACAACAGCACATTAAATATATAAAGAAAAAAAAATATTACAAAAGGTGGTGGATTCATCAGCAGATGGTCTGCGTAATTTTACAGGAAATAGCACTAGATTTTGCTAACTGCCCAGTCAGCTGGAGTGTGTGGCTATGATAAATTTAATGAATGAATGACTGAAGCCTCCTAAGTATAGGATATAAGTCAGGATGTGGCTTCATTTTCTATATTGGGATCTGTGCTCGATTAATATAACCCTGACTAGAGAATATAGATCTGTTTGGCATTTATTGGGTTAAGCGCTGTCTCCTTAAGAGATGGCTTATGGGTAATGTAGTTTAGCTAGTCAGTTAATCCCATGTTAGCAGGTCAGTAGGAGGAACTACTAAAGTTCATCACAGGATATCCTGGCTATGTGCCAGTTTGGAATGCCTTTGTCTGAGATAAGCATGGGACCACCGCAGGACACACATGGTCCCATTCCACTCTAGAAGTTGATATGAAGGAATTATTAATTTTTACCTAATAAAGATGAACAGATGTACAATATTCAGAAGAAACTACAGAAATGTGAGTTCAGCAGTATTCCTGGATTAAATGTCTGTTTTATAATCATCTTTGTTTGAGTTATCTGTCTGGCCTTGGATTAAAAAGCATCTTGATTCAAGTTTCAGAACAGGATCTGAACTATTTCCCACGTACATGAGCCACGGGCCCAATATCCTGTTTGGCCTCAGGAGGGAGGCCAAATTTTATTTACAGGTAGTCCTTGACTTACAACCATTAATTTTACAAATGAATTGAAAAAAAGTGACCCACAACCAGTTCTCACACTTATGACTATTGCCACATCCCCATGGTCATGTGATCAAAATTCAAGTGCTTGGCAACCTGCAGCATCCCAGGGTCATGTGATCACCATTTGTGACCTTCGCAGCCAGCTTCTGACAAGCAAAGTCGACGGGGGAAGCCAGATTCATTTAACAACATATAATTCACATAACAACTGCAGTGCTTAGTTTAAAAACCATGGCAAACAGGATCATAAAATTGGGCATGATTGACTTAACAGTTTCCCTGCTTAGCAAGAGAAATTCTGAACTCCATTGTGGTCATAAATTGAGGACTGCCTGTATTTCAGCAGCCGAGAGCAAATCTATAACAGTCCCAGAGGGTGGCATTGTCAACTTTCCTTTTTCTTTAGTTTGTTGTGGAAAATCAGCAGAATAATTCACTGCCAATTGAAGCCAGATCATCCTTGGGGTGTCTGCAAACAAGGGCTGGGAAACTGTACTACAGGTCAGGGGTTAGCAAGCCCCTTCCCAACCAAGATAACCACAGGGAATTAAATCTAGTGACATCCGCGCCATTCTTGACTGGAACGTTTCTATCAAGCTGTGTGTTTATTTGAGAAACTAGCATACAAAACAGCATGCTTTTAAAAGCCGAACGCAAACATGTAGATTAGTGCTAACTGCATTTAAATAAAGTCTACATCAGGAACAAAAAACACACACACACACAAAGCAAACATTAATATCAGTTATTGAAATTGCAGACAAAGTTTCATAAATTGAGGAAATGTATGTCTCCAATCTAGCAGCGCTTTTAAAAACAGAATAACAGAATAACAGAGTTGGAAGGGACCTTGGAGGTCTTCTAGTCCAAACCCCTGCTCAGGCAGGAAACCCTATACCAGGGGTAGGCAACCTTGGCTCTTTTATGACTCATGGACTTCAACTCCCAACTCTGGGAGTTGAAGTCCATGGGTCATAAAAGAGCCAAGGTTGCCTATCCCTGCCCTATACCATTTCAGACAAAGCAGACAAACAGACTCAGTGGAGGATAAAATAACGCAAAGGAATAATAGATGAGATATATGGCACTGCCCTAGATTGGATGAGCAATCCTACGCAAGAAGTGGTATCCTTTTGTTCTTTTGGAAGCTGGTTATGGTGACTAGGGATTCTGGGAGTTGTGATCCCCACACATCTGGAGGGCAGTATGTTGGGGGTCGGGGAGCGGGCAGAAGGTTGTCCTATGGCTGTTTGGTCCAGAACAGAAAACAATAGAACAGCTGTTTTTCCATTAAGGTCATTTCTTCCTAAACATTTCACAGTGGTGATAACCCCTCTATCAATATTCTCCTTTCAGATGCCTGCTGTGTGTATCTGTTTTGTTTGAGCGTTGCCAGGTTGGTCTCCTTTGGGGAAGACCAGCTGTAGCTTTGATTCCTGGGTGGTAGCGGCGGAGGAAGGACAGTGTTTATTTCATCCGGATTTTAAAATTATGCATCTCATCAGTCTTGAGGAATAGGAAGCGCAGAGTTCTGTCTTGAGAAGATTCATATGGAAGACCGAAGCTGCATTTTGAATTAAGCGCTGAAGGTCGGTTTTGAAGTGCTGGGTACATTTTTATAGTAAAAACAACAGATTTACTATGCTTATCCCTTAGGACCCAGCTGAGATTTGACATGCTTTGATAAACACAGAGGGAGCCATTGTGCTCTAGCTAGGCTACTCTGCAACATTTGTTAAAGCATTTGTTCAACTCGCTTTGGGCTCACTATAGCAACTGTGTGCCTTTTCTACAATCTTCCTGGGGAATGTCACCTGACCTGGTGATCCTTAGGAAGCCTTCAAAAAAAAAAAAAACCCTCACCCCCCCCAGCAGCCGCTTCATAGAAAATTCCTCTCTGAAGAATCAAAGTTTGCTTCGGCGATTATAAATTTTTGTTCTTTTTGTTCCTAGAAGTTGGGACCACTCAGAACACCCGGCAAATTGACTAGAGTGGCATGTGGACAAACAGGCAAATAAAAGATGGCAATTCCAGACAAAAAAGACCAGTGTACAAACATCTCAAGGTATTGTTTTGTTTCTTATGTTGCAAATCCACCTGGACCAAACCTAGTGTGGAAGGAAAGTAATAATAATAATAATGATAAAGTTGGAAGGGACCTTGGAGGTCATCGAGTCCAACCCCCTGCTCAGGTAGGAACCCTACATCATTTCAGACAAATGGCTGTCCAGTCTCTTCTTAAAAACTTCCAGTGTTGGAGCATTCACCGCTTCTGGAGGCAGGTTGTTCCACTGGTTAATTGTTCTGTCAGGAAGTTTCTCCTTAGTTCTAAGTTGCTTCTCTCCTTGATCAGTTTCCATCCGTTGCTTCTTGTCCTGCCTTCAGGTGCTATGGAGAATAGCTTGACTCCCTCTTCTTTGAGGCAGCCCCTGAGATATTGGAACACTGCTATCATGTCCCCCCTCGTCCTTCTCTTCATTAAACTAGACATACCCAATTCCAGCAGCCGTTCCTTATATACTTTAGCCTCCAGTCCCCTAATCATCTTTGTTGCTCTTCTCTGTACTCTTTCTAGAGTCTCAACATCTTTTTTACATCCTGATGACCAAAACTGGATGCAGTATTCCAAGTGTGGCCTTACCAAGGCCTTGTAAAGTGATATTAACACTTCACGTGATCTTGATTCTATCCCTCTGTTAATGCAGCCTAGCACTGTGTTGGCTTTTTTGGCAGCTGCAGCACACAGCTGGCTCATATTTAAATGATTGTCCACTAGGACTCCAAGGTCCCTCTCACAGTTACTACTATTGAGCAAGGTACCCCCTATACTATACCTGTGCATTTGGTTTTTCTTGCCTAAATGTAGAAAATCTGATGTTGCTAGAAGCTGCCTTACAGCTTACTTTCTGGATTTGCCATGCAGTCTTCAGTCGGTTTGGCAACTGCCTGAAAAGTTGCATCCTTTGTATAACAGTTCTTCGTGTTCGTCTATCACAACCAAGTGAACCGGCATCTCCCTTCCTTAAGAGACAGTCTCTTGCAATCCAAAACACTGAGGAGAGGGGAGGAAGCCCGCTCAAATAGTGTCTTTCCCTTAGATTGATATTCTACCCAGACAATGGTTAAATATCTCCTAATTACAGGCAAAATTAGGACACTTAGATAAGAAGGGCATTCAAAGCAACAGCCCCAGACCTCCTGCTCTTTGCATATGAATGGCGCTGCCAAGAAAGTATCCTGTTAGTAACAAATAACAGCCTTGCTTTCCTCCAGTCCATCCGTTAGCCTGTCAAGTGGAATCAACAGAGAAGGAGGAGGGCACTCTTGGCAAAAAGGAACTTGAGAACGGACCACATAGATTGTCTCTATTGTTTCCCTCTTGCCTTCCCTCCCTGTGTCCTTTTTGGAAATCGGCTCTGTTGACAAACACAGCTAATAGCTAGCACATGGTGTGATGGAGCAGAAGTTCAGAGGAACAATGAGGATCTTGAGAAATTACAACTGGAATCACTATTTTTCTTGGCAGGGGGCCTATTGTAGTCTCAGCCTGGTATGAATCAGAAAAGGCTTTCCTGAAGTCAGGAGGGCTAAACTGGTGACAAACCGCTGTCGGTATCCACTGCTCCTATTTCTAATTACAAAATGGCTGCTGTGAAAAGCATATGAGGTTGGTTTTCCGTTCCTATATCTGGGCACTGTAGTATTAGAGCTTTAAAATTAAATATTCATGATGGATGGACACCAGTCTTAATAATAATAATAATAATAATAATAATAATAATAATAATAATAATAATAATAATAATAATAATAATAATAATAATAATAATAATAATAATAATAGTAATGATAAAGTTGGAAGGGACCTTGGAGGTCATCTAGTCCAACCTCCTGCTCAGGCAGGAAACCCTATACCATTTCGGACAAATGGCTGTCCAGTTTCTTCTTAAAAACTTCCAGTGTTGGCGGATTCACTACTTCTGGAGGCAGGTTGTTCCACTGGTTAATTGTTCTAACTGTCAGGAAGTTTCTCCTTGGTTCTAGGTAGATGGACACCCTTCGACTCTTGAATTAAGTTCTTAATCTCTTGACCTAATTTCTAAATCTGTCTATATAACAGAATAACAAGGTTGGAAGGGACCTTGGAGGTCTCCTGGTCCAGGGGTCCCCAACCTTGGCAACTTTAAGACCTGTGGACTTCAACTCCCAGAATTCCCCAGCCAGCATGGCTGGCTGGGGAATTCTGGGAGTTGAAGACCACGGGTCTTAAAGTTGCCAAGGTTGGGGACCCCTGTCCTAGTCCAACCCCTGCTCAAGCAGGAAACCCTATACCATTTCAGTCAGATGGCTGTCCAATCTCTTCTTAAAAACCTCCAGTGTTGGGGCACCTACAACTTCTGGAGGAGAATCATTCCACGATTAATTGTTCTAACTGTCAGGAAATTTCTCCTTAGTGAGTTTCCTTTTGTGAGTGGATTTCTCCTTCGTGACTATTGTAGGAGATGAAATCAGTTCAGTTCATGGTATGGTCAATGTTTCTCTCTCCCTCTTTCCTGGGGGTAGAGCGAAGGTAGCAGAAATGGAATGGAAGAGAAAATAAAATCTGTGAAGGAAAAAAACGACCCTGTTCACATCTCTCCTCGCTTCACAATTGGGTCCAGAATTTCCGTTGCTAAGTGAAGTGTTTCTGAAGTGATTTGTGCCTGATTTCATGACCTTTTTTTGCCACGATTGTTGAGAGAATTGCTGCAGCTGTTAAGCAAAACATGTGGCTGTTAAGTGAATATGGAAAGCCCCCTTGACTTTGCTTATCAGAAGCCAGCTGAAAAGATTGCAAGTGGCGATCACATGACCCTGGGATGCTGCTTCCCTCATAAATACATGCTGGTTGCCAAACGTCTGAATTTTGATCATGTGACCTTGGGTCTGCTGCAACAGTAACCAAGAGAACTGGCTATTAATCCCTTTTTTCAGTGTCGTAATTTCAAATGGCCCCTCAACAAATGGTTTTAAGTTAAGGATTATCTGTATTCCTTCCTATTATGTGCATCATTGTTTTCAATGAACTGTTAAAATAATTGCCTCTGTGGAGATGTGATTTTTTTTTTAAGAAATAAGGCAACTAGGGAAAAATATGTGTATGCCCACAAGGAACAACCTAGTTCAGGGGTCTTCAAACTTGGCCCTTTTATGACTTGTGGACTTCAACTCCCAGAATTCCTCAGCCAGCGTGCCTGGCTGAGGAATTCTGGGAGTTGAAGTCCACAAGTCACAAAATGGCCAGGTATGAAGACCCCTGGCCTAGTTAAATATCATTAGCAGTTGTTACAACCCACTATTTAAGCAACTTTAATCAGAAAAGTCTCAGGATATACAGTACTGATATAGTCTCCAGCCACCAAATGTTGTTTAGCCCAACTTGAGTTGGGAGATTAAAGGCCCATCTGCTAGAAAATTGGGTTGGAAAAAAAAATACACAAAACAATAACAGTATAACAGAATAACAGAGTTGGAAGGGTCCTTGATGGTCTTCTAGTCCAACCCCCTGCATAAGCAGGAGACCTTAGACCATTCCAGACAAGTCGATGTCCAATCTCTTCTTAAAAACCTCCAGTGATGAAGCACCTACAACTTCTGAAGGCAAGCTATTCCACTGGTTATTTGTTATTACTGTTAGGAAATTTCTCCTTAATTCTAGGTTGCTTCTCTCCTAGATTGGTTTCCATCCATTGCTTCTTGTCCTGCCTTCTAGTGCGTTGGAAAATATGTTGACTCCCTCTTCTTTGTGGCAGCCTCTCAAATATTGGAACACTGCTATCATGTCACCCCTTGTCCTTCGTTTCACTAGACTAGACATATCCAATTCCTGCAACCATTCTTCATGTGTTTTAGCCTCCAACCCCCAATCATCTTTGTTGCTCTTCTCTGCGCTCCTTCCAAAATCTCAACATCTTTTTTATAATATGGTGATCAAAACCGCTGCAGTATTCCAAGTGTAGTTTTACCAAGGCTTTATAAAGTGGTACTAGTACTTCATTTGATCTTGATTCTATCCCTCTGTAAAGCAGCAGAACAAATGCTCCTTTCTCTTCTGATGCATTCCTTTAGTCAAGACAGGTGGTCTGGTTCTTGATCAGTTTCTTAACAAGGCTGATTCCAACAACTTACCCAAAGCCTCTGGATGAGTGGAGATACTGCTTCTGTATTACCGCAAGTGTACTTGTGTATTTCCACTTCTTCCGCAACATTTCAAACATGGATGGGCCTGCCACACAGAAGCTAGTTGCTTAAAAAAGTTTGCTTTGATACACAGATGTTTTGATGAACATCAAAGGGAACCCAAAGGAAACGTTTAGCAGAATTTCTCCTTCTTTCCTTCCTTTGTGAAATTTGGCAGGACACCCTGAACCTAATGGTTGGGGTGAATCCAATGAGCACCTGCTCGAAACACCACAATCATCCACTTCCTGCATTTCCTTCCCTTTCACGTTACAGACTTTGCTGGTTAGAGGGAATCTCTGACTTTATCACCATCAGATGATTTCTACTGAGCTTTATTTTACCCACTTATCACACCATTGTCTTGTATTATGCCCCAAGAGTAGTAGAAAATAATAGAAAACATTTATTTAAAAAAAATGTATTTAAATACTACATTGTTTGGGAACTCAAGGTGGCATCTGTAATGCTTCCTCCTCTTGTTCTTCCACATAACAACAACCCTGTGAAGTAGATGGGGCTAAGAAAGACTGAACAAACACGCTCAATGAGCTTTCCTGATAAAAATGGATGTGGCCATTGCAAGTCCACCACCATCACATTGGTATAACAACATTACAGTTTATCCTAAACTAACAATCATTTTTTTAGCGATAGTTCCAAGTTATAGGGTCCGATCTGGATTAGTCACTGGAATCAGAGATTTGGTCTTCCAAGCTTTTGGATTCGTGCTGGAGCCCATCTCAGGGAACTTCTTTCTACTGGAATGTGTGCTTTGGGCTATTCTATGAGTAGTATTTATGTGGTGCCTGATTGGGTTTGGCTTATTATTGGTTGATTGGGGTGTTGATGACCAGCTATTATGTCATTGGGTGTTGTTTCCTTGTACTGCCAAGTCCTCGGCTCCTGGCTATCTTTGTACCAGCTCAGCCAACAACCTTAGTAGCTGAATCTTAATAGCTGCAATCTTACCAAGACTGCAATAGTGCCCTACCCATAAAAATAAATATGTGATGTGATTCATGTCACTTTTTCCATACCGCTGCAGAATTTCTGCCACCCACCTACTCAACCTAGTAGATACTGTATGACTGATATTTAACATAAAATGAGTGAATGCCTTATTTATCTCATTCATTATTGTCCACACATGGCTTCCAGGCATGAACTGAACCTGGGACCTTTTGTGCACCAGGCAGATGCTTAACCACAAGTCTTTGATCGGGACCTGCTCCTTTCTTAGCTTTCTAAATCTGAAATCCCTCAAGAATTAGAACACAGCAAAGATTTCATTTGATGTGTAATAACCAAATATGCAATTCCTAGTTGAAGATATGAAGGAAGCACCCTAACACAGCCTGTAAGGATAATCTGCAGCATATTTTATAAACCATTGTAACAAGATCTCTGTGTGTTTTTATAACTAATCAAGGTCTTGTTGAAACAGATGGTTTCTTCTAACCAGAAATTTTGCATGTGGCAGAAGGGCACAATCATGCTTACATTAAGCTTTTTATTTATTAAGTAACGTGAGCAAAATAAAATTAAATCATAATACATTTAATATACCAGTTGATTGTCAATCATTTCAGTGTGTTTATTGGTCAAAGCTATGGGAATCTGGACTTCCATGGAGTTTGTATTTAATAATCCATCTGCAGTGCTTTTCTGCCTTATATATGAGAAAATCCAATTGCTAGCTGTTCTCCCTTTTAAATTAAAAATTCTGTTTGTAGTGAAGGAACGTAATTTCAGAGAACTTCTGTAAGTCTCGCATGAACTATTCTCCCGTTATCCTCCTATTTCTCATCTTAAAAAATCATTCCTACATAAAGCAATAACAAATGCTGGAGGAATGATGTTGCTTATATTAGTTTCTAGCTAATGCATCCAAGCTCTTCCTAGCTTTAAGCTAAAAAATCGTTTTCACAAGGACAAGCAACATTTAACAGAATAACAGAGTTGGAAGGGATCTTGGAGGTCTTCTAGTCCAACTCCTTGCTCAAGCAGGAGAACTTATACCATTTCAGACAAATCGTTGTCCAATCTCTTGTTAAAAACCTCCAGTGTTGGAGCACCTACAATTTCTGGAGGCAAGCCGTTCCACTGGTTAATTGTTCTCAATGACAGGAAATTTCTCCTTAGTTCTAGGTTGGTTCTAGGTTTGATCTACCATGTCCTAGACCAGTGATGGCGAATCTTTTAGAGACTGAGTGCCCAAACTGCAACCCAAACCCCACTTATTTATCACTGGGTGCCGGGTGGGTGTGGCCCAGTGGGTGGGTGTGGCCACTGGGTGAGCATGGCTGCAGTGTGGGACTAAAAATAAAGTTCAATCAATCAATTCCAACTTTGCGAGATTTTTTTTCCCCGCGAGAAGTTGAAATTGACTGATTGATTGAACTTTTTTTTTTTTTTTGCACACGGCGGTGGAGACCTAAAGCAAAAAGGTTTTATAAACCCAGCTTAAAAAGCCACTTGCCCGGGGAGATTTTGATGCAGGCTGCTCATGGATAGGACTTAAGGCCTTCGACAGGCCCTAGGCTGGGGTGATGGTGTGCATGCCCTCAGAGAGGGCTCTGCGTGCCACCTGTGGCACGCGTGCCATAGGTTTGCCACCACGGTCCTAGACTGAAGATGTATTGCTATGTTGGATGGATTCCTTATTACAATTACTTCTCTCCTATATGTACCAACCATGAAAAAGTTTGGGATATAAGGATCTATGAAAATGAAGGCGAGGGTGTTACGTTTTTCTGGTTCCCACTTCTGCTGTCCTATGTTGTAATTACAAAGGTGTTCCTAGCACGATGGGTTCACTTGCATTGTCCTTTCTTGGGGATTGAGATGGCCTAGAAATGCTTCAGAAATAAAGATATAGAATTGATTGGATAAAAGCAGCAAACACTTTCAAGGGAGAAATTAAAAATAAATCACCTAATATTTTTTCCATTGAAAGGGATGCAAACTGAATAATAATTCGACCATTAGTAAAACTACTTATTGTTTTTTTTTAAACAAATATAAATGAAAGTGAAGCATAATTTAGAAAAACATGTTTTTCATTTTCGGTTGACGCATCTGTCCAGTCTTTCCTTCTCCCTTCAAAGCACAAATGTTTCCAACATTTTAGTTTGGCCCTCACCTCTTTCCACCTGCTTCCTCTCATAGTTCCTGCCAATAAAACATTCACCAAAACTCTGTACTAACGTGACATAAAATACGTTCTGAAAACACACCATGATATTTCTGGTGCACTCTTTCTCCCACATAACTTCATAATATCCTAGAACAGGGGTAGGCAACCTTGGCTCTTTTATGACTCATGGACTTCAACTCCCAGAATTCCTGAGCCAGCATGGTTGAAGTCCATGAGTCATAAAAGAGCCAAGGTTGCCTACCCCTGTCCTAGACTATGTTCTACTCATACCCACTTAAGAGTTTGGCCGTTTTCCTGGACTATGGGCATCTGTAAAGCAGTAAAACAGTCTCATTTGTCAGTTCTGGCAAAATTTGCTTCCATTCCATTCTCTAGGACAGAGGTCCCCAAACTTTTGGGCACCAGGGATCGGTTCCATGGAAAAAGGTTTTTCCACAGACCGGAGAGTCCATGGACCAGGGGTTGGGGACACATGCTCTAGGACAATTGTCCCCAATCTTTTTGGCTTTGCAGACCGGCGTTGGCGGGTGTGTGTGTGAGAAGTAATAGTTCTGCATGAATGGTGGGCACATGTACACTTGCTTGCCGCTCATGTGCCCTGGTTCCAAATGGGGCATGGCCCAGTACTGGATCATGGCCCGGGGGTTGGAGACCCCTCCTCTAGGTGCTCTGCAAGTTTCCAGTGTGCCATATGATATTCTGTACATCTGATCATTTCCCCATTGACTTGACAGTCAGGAAATGTTTATGATGCTGGTGGACCATTCCTCACACTTAAACAATTGCAAAGCAAGACACTTTACTTTGGATTTCAGTGTGGTGGGGCAGGATCTCACCTTAGTTATTCAACTCAGGCAGGATAAAACAATGGACACAGGTAGGACAAAAACCTAATTAGAATTATTTAATTTCATCTTAGTTCTAGATCAGTGTTTTTCAAATTTAGTGATTTTAAGATGTGTGGACTTCAACTCTCAGAATTCTCCAACCCAATGTGGTTAGCTGGGGAATCATAAAATTCCCAAGGTTGAGAAGCATGAATATAATTGCCCTCAGCAGATGGCAGCATCTTTATAGATTCAGAACTGCAGGCTAGACTGGAAAGTCAAAAGATATCCCAGAAGGAAGCACAACATTCATTCCCATGCTGTTGTCAGAAAAACTGCATGAATTCAAAACTAAAGCAGACTTTCCTTTTCTAATATGATTACACTCAAGTTATATAGTATTCTTGCTGCCTTCTGTAGCATTAAGAAAAATATAACTTGAAAGGGGATTAGATCAGGAGAACACATGACGCCTTCCTGCAAAACTGTGTAAACTCATCAATAACTGAAATACAAGGCAACATTAATGAAATGCAAAGAATGAATATAATGGGGGAAGCATAGTCTGAAAGCAAGATAAAAACAATGGGGAAAGATTGCATTAATTAATGTAAGAGATGGCATGCAACCATGGTGATAGAGCCAGAGTAGTATAATGTAGTAAAAAAAAAAGTTTAAAAACCAATGCAGTCATAGGATGCATAAACAGATGGATAGTATCAAGGTCACATGAAGTATTAGTACCGCTTTATACTGTTTTGGTAAGACCACACTTGGAATACCGCATCCACCACAATACAAAAAGATTGAGACTCTTGCAGAGAAGAGCAATAAAGAAGGTTAGGGAGCTGGAGGTGAAAACATATGAAGAATGATTGCAGGAATGGGTATGTCTAGTTAATGAAGAGAAGGACTAGGGGTGACATGATAGCAGTGGTCCAATATTTGAGGGGATGTCACAGAGAAGAGGGGTCAACCTATTCTCCAAAACCCCTGAGGGCGGGGCAAAAAAGTAATGGATTAAAACTAATCAAGGAGCAAACCAATCTAGAACTAAGGAAACATTTTGTGACAGTGAGAACAATTAATCAGTGGAATGGCTTGCCTCCAGAAGTTGTGGATGCTCCATCCCTGGAGGTTTTAAAGAAGAAATTGGACAGGCATTTGTTTGAAATGATATAAAGTCTTTTGCTTGAGCAAAAGGTTGGATTATAAGATATCCAAAGTCCTTTCCAGTTCTGTATTCTGTAATCTATGGTTAAGGCAGTATTTCTCAATTTTTCGAATTTGAGATTTCTCAAGCCAGCAAACTGTTATGGAATGCTGAAAATGAATATGAAATAACCACAGCAGTAGTCCAGCAAGGCAGCAGCAGCCAGTAGCCAGTAGCACTGAAGCAGCTACAACTTTCCCAAATTTCATTCTCTCTGGAGTTTTGGGCCCCAGTTTTGGACACATTCTGTAAATTAGCCTATTTGAGGTACCTTGGTTCAAAAGTTGTTACCCTATGATGCACCTCTCACCCCAGTCAAAGGTCTTGACACAATTGTAGTAGTAGTTTAGTAGTCAGCTCTTAATATTTGAAGATTTTACCTGGAGATGTTGAAATCAAACCAGGTCACCCAGTCAGTCCTGATTTTTTTTAGTTCTCATTAATTGATAAAGAAATCTTATTTATCACTGTATAGGAGACAGCAAGAATGATAAAGGGGAAGGTGGATTATTCCAACTCAGAGATTAAACAAAAAACTGAAACTGGAATGGAAATTTTATTTGCTCGCAAAAGATGCTTGCAGCCGATTTGGACACTAAATAGCCAAGGAACTAAGACTTGATTAGAAATACCTTTGGAAGGAATAACTCAAACAATATTTGCAAATCATTGTGCCTAATTTTTTCTCAGTTAAGGGTTTGCTTGTTTGTTTTGTTACAACAGTCAGTTATGGAAACTTAGTGGTCAGCTCCCAAGAACAACATTGTCAGCATGCCCACAAATTTTGATATTTTCTTCCAAGTATTGCATTGTTCAATCCAGCATGCCAGTGTTGTTGTTTTCCTCTTTGGCCCTTTGTCATTTCTCTTTGACTTGAGGAGTGATTCAAACGACTTACTCAGGTATCTATCATCTCAGAATCTTCTATTTTTCTATATATAAAATTTTTTATTATTTTGAATTAAACAACAAATACAAATGATGCATCTACAAACACCACAAAAGAAAAAAGATTTTTACTCAAAATATTTCCGAATACTCCTGGCAGTCCCCGCCTTGCCTCCACCCTTATCCACTTTCCCTCTCTTTCCTCCCCCTAACCCCACAACCTCTCCTCTTTCCTCCTACCATCTACATCCCTTTCGCCTTCTAACCACCACATCGAGTGCAATTTGGGGAACCTGCCGGGAATATCCTCTTATTATTACAATTCCATTATATACTTATAATTATTTACTACATCAATTTATAATTTCCCCTTAAACCCCTCCCCTCCCCGACTTCCCAGAACTAAAACAGGATTCAACACCTCATAAAGCAATCAGTTTA
>NW_015389116.1:77465-97093 GCF_001527695.2 Protobothrops mucrosquamatus | reverse complement strand
TTCCCTCAGTTCCGGAGCCATTTTAAAACCATTCTTCAAATTTCTTTAAGTATCATCAAAAAGAGTAACAATATTAATGTCACCAATCAGTAAGCATCATAAATTCATTGTGTTTAAAACTTTCCAGAACCGGAGAAGCAACAATGTATCTTTATCCTGTTGATAGCCAGACGAGAGTAAAAGTGAAAAGCGAAAGTGAGAATCTTCTATTTTTAATCAATATTCTATTTTGTACAAAATTTGGGGGTCCTATTTTGTGTGCCAAATTTAACACTTTGATTTTTACTGTATACTGCAACTGTTGTAAGCCAGTATGAGAGTCTTTTGTGGATGTTCTCACAACACAACTGTCATGGCAATTGAGGGCAGCGGGTGAAGTAGGGGGAGGGCATATAGGTAGTCCTCAACCTATGACCACAATTAAGCCCAAAATTTATGTTGCTAAGTGAGAAATTTGCTAAGTGGGTTTTGCCGCAATTTATGATTTTTCTTGTCACGTTTGTTAAGTGAGTCACTGCAGTTGTTAAATTAGTAACATGGTTGTTAAGTGAATCTGGCTTCCCCATTGATGTTGCTTGTTGGAAGGTTGCAAAAGGGATCACATGACCCCCCAGGACACTGCAACCGTCATAAATATGACCCAGTTGCTAAGCATCTGAATGTTGATCATGTGACCATGGGGATGCTTGCAATGGTTGTAAGTGTGAAAAATGGTCATAAGTCACTTTCTTCAGTGCTGTTGTAACTTTGAACGGTCACCAAGTGAGCTGTTGTCAGTCAAGAAGCAACTGTATTGTCTAACCACAAAATGTTATGCTCACATAGGCAATCCCAAGACACCCTTCTTTTTTTATCAACTGGGCATACAAAATAGCACCGGGCTGTGGACTTCCTCCTTATATTTTTCTCCAAGGATGCTTAAAGACCCCCTTATGAATGGTGATAATGAACTTCTTGGGACAAGGATCTTATACCAATTCAAAATTAGCTCATAATTTGCCTGTTCAGATTATGTTGATTTATCTCTATAGCTGAGTTGACTTTTTCCCTGGTTCTGCAAAACCCGGCCAACTCTTATGAGGGAGGAACATGTATTTATTTAATTTATTCAATTTACAGCTAGTCCTTGACCACAATTGAGCCCACAATTTCTGCTCCTATGCAAGACAGTTGTTAAGTGAATTTTGCCCCGTTTTACGACCTTTCTTGCCACAGTTGTTAAGTGAATCACTGCAGTTGTTAAGTTAGTATATGGTTGTTAAGTGAATCTGGCTGCCCCAAGTGACTTTGCTTGTCAGTAGATCACAAAAGGTGATCACATGATACAATTTTGATCGCATTACTGTGGGGAATGCTACAATGGTTGTAAATGTAAAAAATGGTCATGAGTCGCCTTTTTCCGTGCCGTTGTAACTTTGAATGGTTACTAAATGAATTGTTGTAAGTCGGGGACTACCTGTACATGCTCCCCATATCACTGATAAAGCAATTATGGGAAGCTTATAAATGGTAAAAAAGACGACTATAGTACCAGTTAAAATTAATGAGACTTAAATAAGAACTGAAAACTGAAGAGACATACAGCATGGAGGTAGGGTCAGTGGTGGGATTCAGCCAGTTCGCACCAGTTCGGCAGAACCGGTAGCTAATTTTTTGTTGCCCAGGCCCAGAACGGACTTCTGGAAGTGGCATCCATACAGAGAACTGGTTGTTCACATATTTGAATCCCACCACTGGGTAGGGTCTTCTCTCTCAGCCCATGAACTGCCTCCAGCACAGAGTGCCCCCATCAGGACTCCAAGCCAGCTGGCAAAACCAGAGTTTAAGGCCCTTCAGGAAGGTCAGAAGGGTGTGGGCAAATCTCACTTCTGGTGGAAGATTATTCCACAAAATATGGCCCGGTAAGGAAGTTTGACTGGGTTAGTGGCTGACTGGATTAACCATCTGGGTTAACTGGGTTAACCACCTGGAATTAAGGAGAAACTTCCTAACAGTGAGAAAAATTATCCAGTGCAACAGCTTGCCTTCAGAAGTTGTGGATGCTTCAACACTGGATGTTTTTAAGAAGAGACTGGACAGCTACCTGTCTGAAAGGGTATAGGGTCTCCTGTCTGAGTAGGGGGTTGGACTAGAAAACTTCCAGCTCTATTCTGACTGATTGTATCTTACACAAGAAGAGATTAAGATGTTGCCTTCTGAGTCAAACTTCTCCACCCTAGGCCAAGTCAACAGCTACAGAAGAGTTCCTCATCTCAGCTCCTATTTTATCAAATTCTCTACTTATAGAGAGCTCCTTGGTCTGTTTTCAGTCATAATCATTTTATTTAGTTTTCTAACTGCTTTTGGCCTTTCATTGTTAGAGATGGCTCCAGATCGGACATTTTCCCTCAGGAAGAGGCCAATTTGAGTATTCTTGGAATGGTTTGGGCATTCTCAGAACTGGATTGTTTGAAAAACAAAGCAGTTTGTGATGTTCTGTAAATAATTGCAGCACCCCAGAGTGCTTGGATTACTCTTTCCCAGGTCAAAATTCTAATATGGAGTATTTTGTCCATCTCTGGATCTACTTTCTAAAAAAAAAAATGCTTCTCATTTTTTGGGGTGTTGGTGGTGATGGAGTTAATTGCTTTGAGGACATTTGTTTGTTTATTTATTTAAATTCACCTGCTGCCTGAGTCCCAAAGACATCTGATTAGAAAAGCAAAATAAATCCATGGTAAAGAAAGAAATGTAGTCCTTGACTTACAACCACAGTGGAGCCCAAAATGTCTGTTGCTAAGTGAGACATTTGTTAAGTGATTTTTTCCCCATTTTACAACCTCTCTTGCCACAGTTGTTAAGTGAATCACTGCAGTTGTTAGGCTAATAGCACAGTTGTTAACTGAATCTGGTTTCCCTATTGACCTTGCTTGTCAGAAGGTTGCAAAAGGGGGTCGCATGACATTGGGACACTGCAACCGTCATAAATATGAGTCAATTGCCAAGCAACTGAATTTTGATCACATGATCATGGAGATGCTGCAATGGTCGTAAGTGTGAAAAATTGTTCTAGGTTAATTTTTTTCAATGCCGTTGTAACTTTGAACTGTCACTAAATGAACTGTTGCCAGTACTTATCCCCCAAAGTCTATAGCAGTACAGATTCATCAGGCTTCTATCATCAGATGGATCAGTGATATGAGCTGACATGAAAAAGTTCCTGAAGACAGATGATTTAAAAGCTGTGCCTGACCTACGTAAATGACAATCTAGGGAGCATCCACCCACCTTTATCAGTCAAATTGCTGTTATTTTTTTCTGGGCTCCTGTGGATGGATCAGAGATGTACAATTACTTTTCTTGAGGTTTCATTATTCTCCACACTGAAAGCAGATGGCAGCTGACCTGTCTACTGTCTATTGTCGTAATGAGATGTTACGTTCCAGCAGCAATCACAAATGTTATGTTCAGGATGCTGTTGCTGTGGACATTGGGGAGAGAACAGTTTCTAATTTTCTACAGTTTATTTAAACGGTAGATCCTCCCTGCTGTGTGTTCCTACGCCAAAGTCAGCAAATCTCTGTCTCCTGATGGTCATGGAGCTTATAAAAGAAAAGAAAAAATTGCTGAGAGACTTGACTCTAACACTGCAGGAAAGCTGCAAACTCCACGTGCACCCACTAGTAGCACTGCTACTGAGTAAAAAGGTGCTTTTGGAGTGACTTGGCAATGAATGTTTGTGGTTTTAAAAATTCAACACATTTACAACACAAAACTTTTCATTTTTCATGACTGTCCAGAATTTGCAGATTTTGCGTAACCAAAACAGTTAAATAAGTAAACAACTTACGTTGTTCCATGGTAATCCTCAAACGTGACTGCAACCTGAAGTCACATACATCAGGGAACAGATGTGCCATTAAGCGTTCAGTAACAATCACCCTAAAGTTCAGAGTGGGTTCTACATTTGTTGCTACATATGCAACAAAATAATGAGAAAGTAACCTGAGATGATAGAACGGAGTAAGTCCCTTCAGAATGCAGATTAATGTTTTTGTGTTTAAATTTTCTTTCATTAAAAAGTCTGTTTTCAAGCAAATATAAAACTTGCACACTAAGAAATCTGGCTTAGAATATTTACTCATTTTTAAAAAAAATGCATTAGAACTTATCGTAATATAAAATACAGATGAAACTAAAGATCAGAAATGAAAGGAGAAAGGGGAAATTTAGGAAGGAAGGAAGGAAGGAAGGGAGGGAGGGAGGGAGGGAAAGAGAGAGAGAGAGAGAGAGAGAGAGAGAGAGAGAGAGAGAGAGAGAGAGAGAAGCAGTGACTTCTTATTCTTTCTGGTGCAACAGAATATAAAATGCCATTGTAACTTCAACTGTTTCCTTTACATTTCTAGTAGATACGAGCCAACAAAATTAATATAATCATCAAAACCTAAAAGCAAATTCTCATTTTTTTTCTGTTTTGAGCATAAAGTCCACAAGTGGTTTCCAAGTGAAAACAAAACTGGATAACTTCTCTTTAATTAAAAAAAAAATTAGCTTTGCCATCTCTGCCAACTCCTTCACTTTTTCTATCCATTCTTCCATTGTAGGAATTGACATGTCTTTCCATTTTTGAGTATATAGGATTCCCGCCGCAGATAATTTACTCCAGATAGCAAAGTGGTATGCTTGGAAGAACTTTGTTCGCTTTTACTTGCCTTTGATTGCCACTTTATTCTGGGCTGGAATAACCATATCACAGGTATCGTATTCGGTATTTTGAGAAGGAATCCAGACAATCTGGAATAGATTTAGAGTAGGGCGGTAAATATGGTTAGTCTGGTACAGTATATCCTTAATAATCATTTTAGCTGCTCCTATCCTGCAATCATTCTGGCTTAATTCTAAGCCTGTTTAAGAAAATCCTGTTAGGACTGAGATACTTTAGCAACAATTTGCAAGCTATTCAATCTGGATTACTAACTATCATATGTTCCAGTTAGACAATTCCACTTTTGATATATCTTCCTACCTTTACGTTCCTGGAAAGGAATGGCCAATTACTTTCCTTCCTCTGGGAAGATCTTCTTCGACATGTATAGTCTTATGCGTATGTATGTGTGCATGAATGCACGCATACATTCAGATATAGGGAAAAATCTATAGAGGACAAGTTTAAAGCATCAAAATGCAAATACAGGCAGTCCTCGACTTATAACCGCAACTGAGCCCAAAATGTCTGTTGATAAATGAGACATTTGTTAAGTGAGTTTTGCCTCGTTTTACGACCTTTCTTGCCACAATTGGCAACTTATCACTGCAGTTGATAAGTTAATAACCTGGTTGTGAAGTGAATCTGGTTTCACCACTGATTTTGCTTGCCAAAAGGTTACAAAAGGTGTATGACCTTGAGACGGTCATAAGTCTGAACCAGTTGCCCAGCATCTGAATTTTGATCACATGATCATGGGACTGCTACAAAGGCCGTAAGTGTGAAAAATGGTCATAAGTCACTTTTTTCAGCACCGTTGTAACTTTGAACAGTCACTGAATGAACTATTGTAAATTGAGGACTACTTATACATGCAGGCACAACCAGCAGGGGTTTTTTTGTTTTTGTTTTAAGCCTTCTTTCCAACATGCAGATATCTCCCTTTGTCACTGTTTCTGAAACAGCAGTGTTTATCAACTTTGCATAGCAAAGTTGTGTCTTGAGGCAGGAATGTTTCTTTTTAAAAAACTACCTTACTTAATCACATTGAATAATCATGTCCTCATTACTTTCATTCTCCTGACCCATTTTCTCTTTTTTTCTCCAGACTTGCCTGATTCAGTATAATTCATGTTTATTGGAAAGCTGCAAATGAAATTAATAGCAAGTATTCCAATCCCAATATCCAGTCACCAAATCCCCAAACATCTCATTGTCATAGTTCCGACAGATGCACTCTTCAAAAGAACTTCGAGGCATTGTTTACCTTAAAGAATCTTTTATTCAAGTAGCATAATATTGGTACTACATAATCAAAGCCAAAAACTGAATTCCCCTCCCCTGGGCACATAGTATCAAAGCACAATTCCCTCCTCCAATTAACAGTCATAAATCACATTCCCCAATTATCTTGAAGCATGGGCTTCCTCTCCAGTTCTCCAGTCCGCCAATTCTTTATCAGCTCTGGGCTCAATAACCTTGATTCTCACACTAAGTTTAGTGTTGTTACATCTAGCTAGACTCTCATTCACATCCCCCCTCCCAGCATCATCTAACTCTAAAAGCAAAAGGGAAAAAGATGGCTACATTGTGTGACCTTCTGAAAAAAAAGTCAATGGGGAAGGCAGACTGATATATTACCCTGATTACAACTTTCTTTTCTTGAATTTCCCAAATTGCTTGAATCTTCCATAAATTGTTATTCCCAGAACGGGCCTGATTCTAATTATTTAGCAATTGGGGTTCCAGAATTGAGATTAAAGTAATGGGCACCTCTTCAAATAGAGAATTATCCTCTGTAAAGTGGGACATGTCACTATAGCTGGATTTATTCTGCTGCTCAGAATAGATATCCTGTTAATAACTGGGCTCCTAGTCTAAGTTCCTTTTATTTTGCTCCTGTTTACTGCATATGATTTATGAATATTCTCATCTGCCCTTTCCCTGCAGCCAGCTGCTTGGAAGAGAGAGGAAAGAGGTGTCATAAATAGGAAGATAATGATAAATATTTTCTAACACCCCCCACACCCCAAACCAGAGACTGTGGCCCTGTTCCATAATCTGCTTAACTGGGTCAGTGTAAGGATGTAGAATCACAAAGTTAGGGATATAAAGAGGGTCAGTGGCTCTCCCCACCTCTAATCCAAATCCACATAGACCTTGACCTATGGCAACTTTTCCATTGCCAAGCAAGACAGTTGTTAAGTGAGCTTTCCCCCATTTTACGGTGTTTCTTACCACAGCTGTTAAGGGAATCACTGCAGTTGTTAAGTTAGTAACACGGTTGTTAAGTGAATCTGGCTTCCCAATAAACTTTTGTTTGTCAGGAGGCTGAAGAAGGTAATCACATGACCCCGGGACCCTGAAACCATAATAAATATAACCAATTGCCAAGCATCTGAATTTTGATCATGTGACCATGGGGATGCTGTAATGGTCATAAATGTGAAAAACTATTGTGGGAAGCCAGCCCTCCAGAGAAGGAAATATTAAAAGGGCAGAAAAATATATTTCCTCAAAGGATCTTAAAGAGGCAGAAAAGCATGCCCAAGTCTCCCTCCCCCAAGCAGAAACCAGCTCTATAGAAATGCAGATGTAAATCCAGAAAAGTTGGAGGCCCCCTGCTAGAAGATTAAGAAGACAAAGAGATAAAATCTACATACCCAACCCAAACTCTAAGACAGGACAAAATAGGATTAACCCACAGATGCCAAAGGGCACACTCAGACTCAGGTCAAAGTTCATGCCACAGGAACAACTCCAAACAAAAGGCTCCAGAGGGTATAAAAACCCACTCCCTACATGTGCTCCCTCTTTCCTTCCAGAGCCATCTTCCTGTCTGGCTCTTGTCTTCAATAAACTGCAACCTTCTTTCTAAAGCAGTCGCCATATTTTTTATTCCCGGCTTGGACTGAACCATGATGAAGACTTTTCCTTCAACACTATCATAAATCACTTTTTTCAGTGCCGCGGTAAATTTGAATGGTCACTAAATGAATGACTATGGAGAGTCTCCGTCATCCAGGTCATGGCTGTGCCAAAGATGCTTTTTCTTTTTTTTTTTTTTTTAATTTTTTTATTTATGATACAATTAAAACAAAAATGGACATACGTGGCATTCCAGAGTAAATATTCCTAACAATTTGTTTCTCGTGATACAAAAACTTAATCCATCATCCTTAACCTCTATATACACCTCATTCTTTTACATAATACAATTATATATACAATTATATGTACAATTATGTGTATGTTTCAATCCTATCGTTAGCTTAAGATCCGAGCAGTTCTCCTTGATTCATACCAGCAATAGAATTTGTCCCAGATTTCGAAATATTCCAGTTCTGTCTTATCTTTCATAGCCATTGTAAGCCTGTCCACCAAAGATGCTTTTTCAAGAAGCAACTGGACTTTCTTGTTTTATTTTGAAGACGTTTCAGTCCTTCCTATTAATATAAATCCTTCCATTCCCCACCATCGAGTCAGAGCTGAAGAAGCTTCTTGGATGAGAAGCGAAATGTCTTCAGAGGAAAACAAGAAAGTCCACTTGGCTCTTAAAAAAGCACCTTTGGGTCACTAAATGAATGGCCGTAAGTCGAGGTCTACCTGTTTTCAGGTTGTTGTAAATAACCCTGGAGCTGTAAGTTATAGGTTCTGCCTTGGAATGCCTTTATATTTTAAAATAATTTGTGTATTACAAGAATTATGAAAGAATAATGACAAATCACTTGGCTTTTAAAGTTAATGTAAACTCATGCGAACAAGACAGCGGTGTAATGGTTAAAACTGAGGATTCGTTCTCTCTCAGATCAACCAATCAATCTATGTTACAGGATAAAAATTGTGGATAAAAATAGTAAGCAACAATGCAATGTGTACCACCCTAAGGTCCTGGAAGAATAAAAAAAAATACAAGTTGATTGGAAGCAGGTGGTATCTCATAAAAAGTTATGCTCAAAAAAAAAAGAAGAAGCACAGAACACAAATAGAAGTAAATTGTTCCTGGACTGTTCACACCAGTGCCCCTGAATAACCTAGAGCTTGATTTTTCTCTCACTCTTTAAAAATGTGGAGTGATGTGGCACAGCAAGGACCACCAAGATTTTGGAGGTATTTTTCTGGTGTGGACAGGGAGCTTTCAATTTTGTTTTATTTTTAAAATGATATTCTGCATTTTTAGAACATTTTGTATATTACATAGAACAACGTGTTGTCTGAGTTAATTTTTTGCTTAGTAATAAAAGTTAAGTTTTTACTCTATATCTCGTTTTTTCATTTTTCCAGTGCTGTGCAAATACAATCCTTGCTGCTGTTAATACATGTAATGTTAAATATACACTTTGTTATATTTTTTTTTGAACATTTTGATTGCTTCCTACCTCAGAAGAGCAGGAATGTATGTTCCCAGTATTCAGCTGTTGAAATTAGATGAATCTTGGGAGCATGGAAAGGAAGTTGGAGAGTCTGCAAAGAGATGGCTAACCTCATCTACGAACTCTCACTGTTCCTGTTGTAGAGGCCGAAATGTCTAGAATTATTTGTGTCAGGAGCACTGGAGCGCTTCCGGGGTGAAAGGATTAACTGTTGGCATCAGTGTTGCCAGGGAAACGCTCAGTTGGGTGCTCCTTTCACTTTCCCATTAAGCTGCTCACTGAAGTGGTACCCATCTATCTACTCACAATCAAACTGCTGGGCTGGCAGGAGCTGGAGAGAGTGACAGAAGCTCACCCCGACACGTGGCAGCAACTGGGTCTCGAACGTGGCCTGCCGATCATCAGCCCAGCATCCTAACCACATGAGCCACTGCACTCTCTCAGAATTCCCTTTTAAAGGACAGAGCTGGGGAAGACCGTAAATCGCTGGTGAGATACATCTGTTAATAAATGAATAATATTGGAAAAGGGCCATGCCCCTTTGAGTACCAGAAAGCTCAGGAACATCTACTGGAAATTACTGGCAGAGGAGACTGTTCCATCGCATTTTCTCTGTGGGTTTCCTGAGTGACTCTGGGAACCAAACACATCTTAAATTAATTAAGGCACTGCACTAATCTAATAGAGCTGTTTATATCCTCTAGAACAGCCCTCCCATAGCTGCTCACACTTCAGATGTCTGGATTTCAATTCTCAGAATTCGCAGCAGTGGTCCAGCTGAGAATGGTTGCGGAGGCTGTTCTAAGACAGCCATAAAAATCTCTTGGGACTTGAAAGATGTCCTACCCTAAACAGATTTGTGGTTTTCCCCAAGTGTGATCAGACCACAACAGCAGTTCTGTGATTGATCAAATCTTAAACAAAGGGAAGAGACTGAGTCTCCGGTTTAATGTTACTTGTCAATACACAGTCACAATTCTCTTTCATTGCATACAAAAATATCTGCATGACTTTCCATGTAAGAATTATAATTACCATATATCAATCTGTGCAGTTCAGGGTACAAAGATGAATTCATATTCTAATCCCTTTTTAAGCCCTTAATACATATATAATAAAATTAACATAAAGGAAATTTGTTTCATTTGGGAAAAAAATCTAGTAATCTTGTTAAGCAACCTCTAGCTTGGCATCTTAGGAACACATTTCTACTTTCTTGAAGTGTCTCTGCTAGAGATGGAAAATGCAATAAGAAAAAATAAACCTGAATATCAGGATAATTAATTTAGAAGGAGATTCTGCATTTCCACAGCACTGTGGTCCTTTTCCAATGTAAAAAGGTTTCCAAAAAAAAGGTTGATAACCCTAATTCTTTAAAATTAAAAGTTATGCCCAAAGGAGAAATTACTTTATGTTCTAGAAAAATATTACCAAACCCATAAAATTGACATTAAAGCAACAACCATCAGCACAGATATTCCATCCATATTTGATTTTTCTAAATGTAATACATAAAATGTTGAAAACAATCAAAAAAGCTTTTTTTTCACTCAAATGACTGGTTGTTTATTAAAATATCTGATGAAAATAAACTGTAGGGAAGTGCAAAGATTTGAATTTAGGAGCAAAAAAGATGCTGGATGAGGTCATCCATCAGCCTGGAGTTACCATCTAGATCTCGGGTGTCAAACTCGCCACATTATGTGTCATGTCATGACGTATCGTGACTTTTTTTCGCATTGTCGGAGTTGGGGTGAGTGCGGCCTCCACATGATGCAACCGGCCCAAGGGCCAGCAGTTTGACATCTTGATCTATATGCTGATGATCCTCAGCAGTACATCCCTGTTCCTGACTACTCAGCTGATGCTGTCACTTTCCTAATGCCTGGAAGATGCATTGCCTGGGATGTAGGATCAGCTGTGGTTCAACCCTAACAAGACATAGCGGCTATGAATCTCAGGATCCCCCATACCTTGTTGATTTGACATCTTCAGCTCTGGTTGGGGTGACACTCCTGTAGTCAGAGTAGCTGCACATTCTGGGGATTCTGCTAGACTCTTGGTTCCTGTTGAAAGAGTAGGTGGCAACTGTAGCCAGGAGGGCCTTCACACAAATTCAGTACATCTTGTACACCATTTGTGTCCTTTCCTAGATCAGGAGGTACCTCCCAATTTGACCACTGCAATGCTTTCTATATGGGGCAGCCTTTGAAGACCATTTGGAAGCTGCATTAGAGGTAATAGCAAGTGCACCATATGATACCACTGGTGTACATGATGTTGTCCCCAATAGGCTTCTAGGAGCAATTCATGGTGCTAGTTGTCACCTGTAAAGTTCTACATGGCATGGATTTCAGTTACTTGTGAAACCACCTATCCCAATAGTTTTGGCAGGGTAGGCATGCTTTGAATCCCCCTGGTGAAGCAGTGTCACCTGGTGAAATCTCGGAAGCATCTCCATAGTTTCCACCTTGTAGAACAGTCTCACTCCAGAGATATGGATAGCCCCAATACTGTTGGCCTTCAGGAGAGCAGTGAAGATCTGGTTTTTCCCACAATCAACTTTCCCATGATTTTTCTTTTAGTGTTCAAAGCAGCACAGATTTTTTACTCTTCCAAAAAGTAATTCATTCCTTTAAAACAGCTGCAGCGTATCCTTTGCTGTGTTCATATATGACCAGAAAAATATTTCCTTAAAATAAAGTCAATATGTTTTTTGGATTACTATTTCTTTATACTCACTGTATAGTATTTCTTTATCTTTATTGTAGGTTTCTGTGTTAACAGTCATAAAGACATAAGAAGTATTTTCCCAGGCATGGAAATTTTATATATCAAAGTCGGTGGCTTTGAGCAACTGAGACTAGACCTTTTTTGCTTCATGTTTTGGACAAACCTCTTGGAGTCTGACAAATCCATTACTGAAACATGAAGACAGATTTTTACAAATCCTTTTTAAAAAGAAATATATACTATTCTTGTCATTCTTGGACATCCATATATTCAAAAGTAAGTTACATATGTAGTTGGTTAAGACTCGTTCACATTACTTGTGTATAGAAATCCCTTTATTTGCTTCAGTTTCTTATTTGCTTAAACATTGGCAGAGAGAAGCTAGAACTGGAGGAAAAAGGGGCCTGAATAAGGAGTGTACTCTGTAGTTCTGCCTTATTTCTCAATTATTGATTGTGAACTCTTCCACCTAGCTAAGCTAATGTGTTATCCATGTATCCTTGAGCCAGCTGAAGGTTATACCAGCAAAATGTTGACCATCCCTATTAACAATTCCTGTCCTGCCTCAGGGATGACACATATAATTGGTATTGTCCTTGCTATGCAAGCCACATTAAGGACATAGAATGATGGATTCCCTCAGTCTTGTTTTTCCCCCAAATATCCTTAACCATTGAGAAACATTCACTAATCATGCTCCTTAAACAAGGGCTGAGGTTGGAGAGGAAGCGAGTTTTAACAGATGGGCTAGACCAATATGGTTTAGCCATTTGTTAAAACTTACACTGTTTTTTGTGCAAATCCTTTTATGTGGATGGGTCAAAGTCAAAGGAAACAGTCCCTTATTATCACCATGGCGAAAATGTGTTGGGAGAAGATGGAAAAAAAATACTTTAAAACAGACTTTAAAATATTAAGCTGCCTCAGCTATTTTTTTTAATTACTTATTCTTATTAGACTTCTGTACCGCCCATCTCAACGAGGCAGATGTTTCCCAGTGGTTAAGGATATTTTGGGAAGGAAACAAAACTGGGGGAATCCATCATCCCATGTCCTTAATGTGGCTTGCACAGCAAAGACAGTACAAATCTGACATGTTATCCCTGAGGCAGGACAAGGCTTGTTAATAGGGATAATCAACAACTTGCTGGTGTAATCTTCAGCTGAGCTATAGAGGATGTGAAAACTAATGCCTTAATAAGACCACACTTGGAATATTGCATCCAGTTTTGATTGCCACAATATAAAAAAGATGTTGAGACACTAAAAAAAGTGCAGAGAAGAGCAACAAAGATAATTAGGGACTGGAGGCTAAAACACAAGAACAGTTGCAGGAATTGGGTATGTCTAGTTTAATGAAAAGAAGGACTAGGGATAACATGATAGCGGTGTTCCAATATCTAAGGCAGAGATTCCCAAACTTTTTGGGCACCAGGGACTGGTTCCATGGAGAGAGGTTTTTCCGCGGACTGGAGGCTATGTGGTTTTGTGTGCTGCTTGCATCCCACAGATGGGGCTTTGATTGTTTGTGTGGACCGGTTGCTGGCATGCTGCGGCCCAGTACTGGTCCCTGGACTGGGGGTTGGGGACTCCTGATCTAAGGGGTTGCCACAAAAGAGAGGGGCTCAACCTATTCTCCAAAGCACCATAAGGCAGGACAAGAAACAATGGATGGAAACGAATTAAGGAGAGAACCAACCAAGGACTAAGAAGAAATTTCCTGACAAAACAATTAATCAGTGGAATGACTTGCCTCCAGAAGTTGTGGGTGTTCCAACACAGGAAGTTTTTAAGAAGAGATTAGGCAACCATTTGTCTGAAATGGTCTAGAGTTGTTTGAGTAGGGGATTAAAAACCTCCAGTGCTGGAGTACTCACAACTTCTGAATGCAAGTCATTCCAGTCCCATAATCATCTTTGTTGCTCTTCTCTGCACTCTTTCTAGGATCTCAACATTGTTTTTATATTGTGGCAAACAGAACTTTGTGAGTAGGCCCAGGGCTTTTTTTCTCATAGAACGCCCAGAACGGGGTTCCGGCACCTTTTTTGGATGGAACCTTGTAGGGTAGGCAAGGCGGGTTGTATGACATGTGTGAGTTCTGGCACCTTTTTTTTTTTTAGAAAAAAAGCACTGAGTAGGCCTAAGCCAGTGGTTCTCAACCTTTTTAATGCTGCGACCTCAACCGGTCGTAAGTCGAGGACTAAATCGGTCGTAAGTCGAGGACTAAACCGGTCATGTCAAGGACTAAATCGGTTGTAAGTCGAGGACTACCCAACCGGTTGTAAGTCGAGGACTTTCCCTGCCCAGGAGCGCAGCGCATGCGTGGTTCCGCCCCCTGCACTGGCCGAGGCGTAGCTGGCAAGCGGCAGAGACAGAGCAGGCCGACCACCAGCTGGCCCAGCCCAAGGGAAGTAAGGCACCTGCTGGAAAAGGGGGAAAAAATGGCGGACAAAAAAAATGGCGGACAAAAAAAATGGCGGACAGCCTTGCTTGGCGACCCCCATGAAATGGTCGATCGACCCCAAATGGGGTCCCGACCCACAGGTTGAGAACCACTGACCTAAGCAGTTTCTTCATTGTTGATCCCCTATACTACAAGAACCTTACCAGGCTGGCTGCATTAAGACTTCCCTAATCTGATCTATAATGTTTCCTCCTCCAGAGTGCCTCCATGCTGGCACACCTTTTTATTTTCCCCCATCCTTTAGCTGGTGATTCCACCACAACAGAGGGCAGTTGCCAGTGAACAAAAAGGAGGGATTGCCCCATCAAGAGCAGCTAGACAGATCCCTATTCACAATTGCAAAAGCATCCACACACACTGTTGGCCAAAGAAGCAGCAGCAGACAAAAAGCAATTACTTGCCACAATTGAGAAAAAGGAAGGTGAGCTTTTGGACAACCATGCACCCATTTCTTTTTATTTTCAAACCTCAAGTTCAAGAATGATTGTCTAGCGGAAAAGGTTTATAGTGCAGATTTTAGATTATAATGCACTTTTTCCATTCTAGGGGAGAACTCTTCCTCTGAGATAGAGCTTCCAGAAAGACTATTCTCCTGGACGCTTCAAGTGTAAAGTTTATGCATGCCGGTTGTTGATCTCTTAACTTGAAGCAGCTGGGCCTATGTACTTTAGCATGAATTAGAACATCTGTCCCTTATCTTTCCTGAGAAATTTAGCATTATGAATGTTTAAAGAAGAGTTCTCTTGGTTACCACAGCTGGTTATTCAATATGGGGTTCCCAGCTGGGAGGAAATGCTACATCTCCATTATCGATGTATGGTTCCCAAGCATGTTTATCAGGGTTCCATGGGTGCTTGCAGGGAGGGACCAAAGGACAGCAAGCAATGAAAGTTCTGCTGCACATTTGTGACACAAACTCGACCCATGACGTTCTTGTTTGTGATGCAAGCGCAAAAGGGCAGGGCTTGTTTTTTTATGAGACAAGCTTTATTATTTTGGCATCATGATCAGATGCAACGTCCCCTCAGAATTCAGTACAGAGTCACTAAGACTTTCTCGCATTGCTCAAAATATTATCTTGAAATCTAGCTCTATGAATCTCTTTTGGTCCATCTGGCTAGGATTTCTGAGGGGTTATATTCCCCAAAGACTGGAAAGTGCCAAGTTGGGGAAGAACTGAGCTATATCAACAGCAACTGAGATCTTGTTTATTGCTACATTGAAACCCAGGGTTTCCAATAAAAAAAAAAGATTTCTAATTTCTAAACATGATTTCACTCCAAGGAACTTTTTGCTATACATATAGTCCCTCAACTTAATGATGACAACTGAGCCCCAAATTTCTGTTGCTAAGCCAGATAGATGTTAAGGGAGTTTTGGCGCATTTTATAACTTTTCTTGCCACAGCTGTTAAGCGAATGTTACGGTTGTTAAGTGAATCAGGCTTCCCCATTGACTTTGGCTGCCAAAAGCTCACAAAAGGTGATCACATGACCCCGGGACACTGCACCTATCATTAATTCATGCCAGTTGCCAAGAGTCCAACTTTAGATCACGTGGCCATTGGGATGATGCAATGGTCATAACTGGGGAAAAAAAATGCCATGTCACTTCTTTTTCAGTGCCATTGTAACTTTGAATTGTCACTAAAGCAAATGGTTGTAAGTCAAAGACTGTGTTTATTACTACAATACCTAGCCCTGTTTCTCAATCACAGCAATTATAAGATGCATGAAATATGATTCCCAGAATTCCCCAGCCAGCATTAAAGTCGCTGAGGTTGAGAAATGCCGCCTTAGCCTTTTGGGGGAAAAAATGCAAAATTTTTAGTCTTTGGATAGTCTGTGTGGTTATTTCACTGATTTTTATTCTCAGGATATTATGAAGCAAAGTTCAATTTTCTCTTGAAAAATGAAAATCAGATGGCAAATCTGTATTCAGCATAAATGTCCTGATATTACAAGAGCGCTTCCATCTCCCATTTGAAACTGGAAAAAATATTTACAGTTTGCATTACAATTAGTCCTTGACTTACAACCGTACAGTCACAAGGGACCTCTCCAGAGCTACTTACCGCCTAGTTTTGAAGTTCCAATGGCTGCCCCACCTCATGGTCACATGATCATATTTTAGACGCTTGGCAACCAGCCTGCATTTATGACTGTTTGCAGCGTCTCATAGTCACCTGACTGGAATTTTCAGCATTTATTTTTTTTTGCCAAAAACCAGTGTTTACTTCCAGTTTCTGGCAAAAAAAACCCTATTGGGTACAATGGGTTTGCTTAACAACTGCAGTAAAAAAGTCATAAAATTGATCACAGTCACGTGTTGACATGCTTAATGACTGCAGCAACTTAGGACTGTAATTGTGAACTCAGCTATGGTCATAACTGACCATAACTCAGGTTTCCTGCCTGAGCAGGGGGTTGGACTCGATGACCTCCAAGGTCCCTTCCAACATTATTATTATTATGGATCATCACACAGTCAGCCAGAGGTTCAGACTGGATTTGGCATTTTGTCTACCTATCGAGTTCTTACCCAGGACCTGGGATAGGCAGATGTGGATGTTTGATGTTATTACAGATATCGTCGCCAGATGGAAGCAGTTCCTAGTAAGGCCGCCTTTTGCAATTGACTAATAGCGAATTTGTCAATGCCAATGGTGTTCAAGTGGTGCTCCAGTTGTTGTTGTTGTTATTATTATTATTAGACAATTACCTGCATTGGGCTCTTACAAAGCGCTTGAATGCTTAAAAGTAAACTATGCAGCCCATATTCCCTTTCCTTTTCAAAGTAAACTCTTCCAACTCTTGGAGATACCACATTTATCATGTAGAACAGGGGTCTTCAAACTTGGCAACTTTAAGACTTGTGGACTTCAACTCCCAGAATTCCTCAGCCAGCACTTGTGGACTTCAACTCCCAGAATTCCTCAGGCAGCCAGGGCTGGCTGAGGAATTCTGGGAGTTGAAGTCCACAAGTCTTAAAGTTGCCAAGTTTGGAGACCCCTGATATAGAAGAAGCTTAAACGTATCAATAAAATATAATTTTCACATTTAAAAATTTCAGCCTGACTGTAGAATCTAACCCTGAAAAAAGAGGCACTTTGGCCTTCTCCTGTTGCACTAAATTGCAGATGAATGCTGTGTTCCTTTTGATTGTTTGGCAAAGTACATGTTCATCTCAAGAAGCCATCACCATAGAAATGGCAGGACTTGCAGTGGCTGGCTCATCATAGCCTGGGTTGGACATACTGGCTAGATTATGAGTGCTGAAGTCTGATATTTGGACTGCAACATATTTAGCATGTGTCAGCCCTTAGAAGTAGACCAGCTCAGGACAAGGATTCTAGGAGAGCAAATTTATTGTTGTTGGATTTAAACACAGAAACCTGAAAACCTCCCAGAATTTCTCTTCACCCTCTCTTAGATCAAACAGATTTTCAGCGTAGGTTTATTTTGAACTTCCTTCTCATGTTTTCTACTTTCCCATGACTGAGTTCTTTCTTACTGTTACCTTCCATTGTCCAAAGGTCCTTTTCCAAAAGGCAACTGAACTTGGTTTTTTTCTTGAAAATGTTTCGCTTCTCAACCAAGAAACTTCTTCAGTTCTGGCTGAATGGTGGGGAACAGAAGTACATTTTCAAGGAAAAACTAAGAACGTCCAGTTGCCTTTTGGAAAAGCACTTTGGGGACAACCATGACCTAGATGGCTGAGAATCTCCATAGACATTGCCTTCCATTCTTTTTCAAGTTTATCTCCACATTCCTCAGTATGTTAGGTTGCATATTAGATTCCTCCAAATCTTGGGTTAGGACCACAGTGTTGGCTTGTGTATAATATTTATACTCTTCCTTTCTTCCCCACACTCAAGGTGGCATACATAGTAGTCTCTTTTCCCATTTTTGGAGGGAGGGAGGGAGGGAGGGAGAGAGAGAGAAAGAGAGGGAGAGAGAGAGAGAGAGAGAGAGAGAGAGAGAGAGAGAGAGAGAGAGAGAGAGAACAAATGATTGGTCCTCAACCAATTACAAATTTTATGACTGAGGGTAACCTTGACCCTGGATCATCCCTGTTCTAGTTTAATACGTTGACCACCACTGTGTCGCTAGCATGATATTTACACAAAACACACATAAAGCCAATTAACTTGCCTTCATGGTTTGTCTTTATTAATGATTACTCATTTCTAATGCCTCTAGTTGTTTTCCCTGAAGATGTTCTAAAGCAAGATCCATCATGTTGCAGCTCCACGTCTGTATAGGGCCACCTAAAGATTTAGACTAGGAGTTCAGGTCTATCCTCAGCCATGGAAGCTCACCAAGTTTAACCACCAGCAGCTCTGTATTCAAACAGGATGGGCTACTAAATCTGGATTACAAAAATCTGGATAACCATTAGATGGCAGGAAAGCATTAGGACCTTACATCTCTCTTAATGCCATCCCTTTACTTCCTCAAATTCATCCTCTGAAATTTGCAACATGTGTTTGCACTTACTGTTGCTAGAGATTTCCTTACATTCTATTCCAAAATAACAATATTGCAGATGCTTTGTTTTTTTAAAATAAAATAACATTAAAGAAGACTTCAAAGGAGTGTATCTAGAAATCCCTTATTCCATTCTTCTTTTTTGTGGCCATTTTTAGTGCTGGTTGTTGCATTTAGGAGACTAGGGGTCACCTAATGGCTGTAATAAAGGCTAATATATTCACAAAATGGTCATTGTGCTGAGTGTGCAAATTACTAGAAAGCAAATTTGTAGAGCTGCTGCATGTTACTTCGATCAAGCATTTGGCATATTCAGTATTACCCAGCTTAACTTCCTTCCTTCCATTTATCTATCCATCCATCCATCCATCCATCCATCCATCCATCCATCCATGCTATCCATCTATCTATTTATCCATCCATGCTATCCAATTCTGAAGCTACTCAGTTCCTTGACATGCTTGGAAGCCGATAAATGAAATTGAAAACAATACTTAGGAAAAGAGATTGTGGCCAACTTGTTTTTCTTTCCATCAACCAAATCTAGCTAATGGGGGCTCCATAACCACCCTATGCCAAAACCTGAGAGAACAATCAGGTTTTTAGTAATGTCCTGAACATCATAAGCATAGGAGCTGTAAAGTATCTCTGGCAAGAGATTATTCCATAGGGTGGTGCTTCCTGGATCCCATAAGATGATGTTCTTTATTTGATGGGACCCAGAGCACACTCATGCTATTGCTATTGGACCACTCCAGATTGAGACAACTGGAGAGATGGTTCCCCAGAGAGCCAGACCCCATACCTTGGAGGACTTTAAAGGTGATCGGTAGCATCTTGAATCGAATCATCTGATAAACAGTGCAGCTCACAAAGCAGTGGAT
>NW_015389116.1:67405-77040 GCF_001527695.2 Protobothrops mucrosquamatus | reverse complement strand
TCTTCATTTTACCAACTTCGGAAGGATGGCAGGCTGAGTCAAACTTGAGCCAATCAGGATCGAACTCCTGGAAGTGAGCAGAGTTAGCCTGCAATACTGCATTCTAGCCACTGCACCACCAGGGCTCAGTACAATACAACCTTACTGAAAGTTAACAGTGGAATATAGCCGGAATTTGTGCCCCCAAATAGACTCAGCCACTCCATATGGTCGGGATTGAATCTGGTCTGTTCCTCATCCTTCACTGAGAGGGCGGTGGGCTTTTCCTACCCTCTGGACTTCTCTGTTGAATTATTGTATTATGTTTCCCAGAAAAAGAAGCAAAACAAAACAAAAACAAAAATAAAAACATTCACACACCACACATATTGAAACTTTCATTACACTCATGTTCATACCCACTCCCACACACCCATGCATACATTTAGATAAGGGAAACTCCAGATCTTTATCAAGAAAATGTATTTGTCAAAGAGCATTAATATTTCAACGGTTTTGAAAATTAGTGGAAGGTGCTTGCAACCTCCTTGCATACAAGGAGAAACTGTGAGAATAAGCAATTCTCTCTTTTTCTTCTTCTGCAGAATCTTAGTTTAAAAAAATAAATAAAATAAAAACTATTAGATTGGTATAGTGCTTTATTAGCTGGGCAGCAAAAAAAAAACCTAGATTGTTTTTCTTTAACTGCATTCATTCCAACTAGTCACAGAGGTAGAAACAGTTTATTTTCAGAAAGTAAAATAATAGTAATTTTTAAAAAGCTATTTTTCCTCATCATAAAATATCTCTTCTCAAGGCATTATCTGAGTTTTAGGAAGCCTAATATTTGAGTCTGCTTTGTTGAATTGCAAATGACTAGGTATTTTTAAATTTCATATTCCAAATATGCTTTCAAGTGGTTTATCTTCTAAAGTATTATGTTCCCACATTAATCAAGTTAAATTGGGGTCTTGTAAATTTGAATTTTACTTGGTAAAGTGATGTGCTTTCATTTTATTACTAATTATGGAAAGAGGTTGAAAAGCCCATTTTCTAGACTGTCTTCTGAAACTTTCATTAAAACTGAACAGAAATATCCCTTGCCTTTGAGCTAAAAACATACTGTAATGGCTAAATTACCGTATTGACTGGCTTCAGTTCAAATCTGAAAGCAATTCTTGGATAATTACAGTTTGAATTGATTAGGAATCTTTTGTTTCATTTTTCTTTTCTTTTTTTTAAAAAAAATCCTGTGGATTACGATCAAACATAAATCTGGTTGTTGGTGTAAGATAGCAACTTGAGAATCACAGTTTATGTATTCCTACTGCAAAGTAATAATTATAGGATTACATTGTTAAATTATGGTATATTGCAGGATGAATGCTCTTGTGACAGAGGGCAGCTGAATTTACTTTTAGGAAGCATAATTGCTTCATATTTACTGATATTACCTCAAGATTTCTTGAAAGGGAAGATCAATGCAGATTTATAAATGGGGAATTATAAATGTCTTGGTTAATAAACAAGAAATTTTACATCTTCTTAGATTCTTACCTTATTCCTGATATAATATCCCCACTGCAAATCCTTCTTTTTGTCTCTCTTCCCAATCATTGCACTCCTCCTTCCGAGGGATTTTATCTACCTTGAGCTTGCCTTGGGTGATGTTATAATAAGAGGGAAAATGCAGCTAGTCCTTGACTTAGGACCATAGGGCAGCCCAACACTTCCATTGCCAAGCAAGGCAGTCGTTAAGTGAGCTGTGCCCCATTGTTTATGACCTTTTTGCCATGGTTGATAAGTGAATCACTACAGTTGTTAAATGAATCATGTGGTTGTTAAGCGAATCTGGCTCCCCCCCCCAATTTTGCTTTTCAGAAGCTCCTTAGGAAGATTGCAAAGGACAATACCAGGATCCCAGGACTCTGCAACCATTTTAAACACAAGCACCCAAAGTTTGATCACATGACTGTGGGGATGCTGCAACATAGGGTGCATAACATAAGTCATCAGTATGAGAACTGGTCATAAGTCACTTTTGCAGTACCATTGTAACTTTGAACAGTCATTCAATGAATGGTTGTAAGTCAAGGACTACCTGGACACTAGTACGGGTAGTCCTCAACTTACAACCACTGGTTTGGTGATCATTTGAAGTTATAGCACAGTGATGGCAAACCTTTTAGAGACTGAGTGCCCCAAAACCGCTCCGCTGCCCCTGCCCTGCTCCGCCCTCCTCCCACCCACCCTCAGGGCCATCCACGGCCCACCGCAGATTGCCCAGGCGGCCCTGCAGCACCATGGTGGCCACACCCTCTGCCTGCGCCCCGCAGCATCATCTGCTGCCCAGCTGCCATGTGCTTGGCTGCGCTGCTCCACACAGGCCGCACCCGGAGGTGACTCTCCTCTGGGGGGCTGCTGGTGAGGAGGGGGCTGTGGGGAGAGGCGGGGCTGGGGCGACAGCATGCGTGCCCACAGAGAGGGCTCTGAGTGCCGCATTGTGCCATAGGTTCGCCACCACTGTTATAGCAGCATTGAAAAAAAGTGACTTACGACCAGTTTCCACACTTACAACCATTGCAGCATCCCCGTGGTCATGTGATCAAAATTCAGGCACTCGGCAACTGGCATGTACCTGAGATAGTTCCACTGTCCAGGAGTCACGTGATTCACCATTTGTAACCCTTCCCAGCCGGCTTCCAACAAGCAATGTCAGTGGGAGAAGCTAGATTCACGGCATCCTTCACTTAACCACTGCAACGATTCACTTAACAATGAGAAAGGTCACAAAATGAGGCAAAGTGCAATTAACAACTGCTTTGCAACAGAAATTTTGGCCTCAGTTGTGATCATAATTCAAGGACTAACTGCGCAGCTAAGAACATCTTAAACCTGACCGATAGGTGAGAATGAAGACAGTCTTACGTGTGCACAGGAATGAAATGGGATGGGCAGGACATGTTTGCATCAGTAATTAAATGCAGGAAGGAGAAGAACCTCCCCCCACCTCCATCTGCAAGACAAATTCTATAATCACATCTGAGGCCACTAATAAAGTGCAGAGACAAGTAGGGCACTAAACATAGCTTGAAAAATGTTCTGTCTACTTGGAACACTTGTCGAAATAGATGGGAAGGACGCCTGTGTGTGCCTCACATCAAAATTCACATCAAATGAAATTTGCCTTTCTGCAAAGCCGTGTGTTCAATGTGGCACGTCTGTTCAGCCAGTTACCGGAGAAGGATATTTGGGATGCATACTTGTGTGTGGGTTGTGGGAACCGACCTCCTTTTATATAGCAAGTGCACATACGAAGCCAATTTTACTGAAGCTGCACGCTTTGATTTCTGTTGTTAGTTGTTGCTCATATGTCTAGAATCTTGAAAGAATAAAAATGGATTGGAATAGCAATGGGAAGAAATAAAAAACATGTTGTAAATGGCACCATGGTACAGTCAAAGTATCAGAAGTAATTCCCCACCTCCACAAAAAATACAGTCAAGAGAGGGGGAAAAATAAAACTAGCTTTCTGAACACACACACACACACAAATTCATTCTTAGTTGTTCTGCTTTTCTAACTTCAAAGAATAAGTTGCCAGATAAACCTTCTTGAGATGTTCATTTCCTCAGCTATGGTGGCACTATGGTGAATGATCTCTGTGTCTTTGGGTCTCTCGCCAAGACTCTGGTGATCCTGAGTTCCAGAAGAAAGAAAAATGTATGGAGATCCAACAGCGAGGAATAATGCTTTCATGCTAATTTTGGAGCTTCTGCTGCTGATTGGTCAGTTGGAAAGATAATAGGAATTTGGGGGGAAACGTTTCTATCACATCTGGAATGTAGCAAGTTAGAGAAGGCTGCAAAAGGTCTGAAAGAAGAATTCTGTCAGATCAGTCCTGAATGTTTATGGAGATTCTCAATCATCCAGGTCTCAAAGGTGGTTCCCCCCACCCCCCCAAAAGGCAACTGGACTATGTTTTTTTCCTTGAGGAAGAAGACCTTTTGCTTCTCATCGAGGCTTCTTGGATGAAAAATGAGATGCCTTCTTCCTCAAGGAAAAAAAAATAGTGCAATTGCCTTTTGGAAAAACAGCACTTTGAGATCAATCCTGAATCATATCTAGCTTATCAACCTTCTTGTGACATGATAAGATAAGATAAGATAAGATAACCTTTATTGTCATTTTTATACTGTGGGCACAACGGCACACATCAAAAATGAAATTTAGTTGCCTGCTCTCAAAGTGAAACACATACATGACACACACCTAAACATACTATGAACAACATATGTATAGACCCACATCCCTACATATATGTAGCAAATAAATATAAAATATTGTCCATCTTGAATATATAACGGAAGGAGGAAGCTTGAAAGTTCGCAAGGTTAGTGCTGAATGGAATGAAACTCTGGCTGAATCTGGATGTTCTGCTTCGGATACCACGAAGCCCCCTCCTCCCAGAAGGTAACAAAGAAAACAGGATGTGTAGTGTCCCAGATAATCTTACGGACCCTGCTCAAGCAGCGCTTCTGTGCTATGTCCTGGATGGGAGGGAGGGAACTGCCAATGATCTTTTCAGCCATTCTCACCACTCTCTGCACCGCCTTCCTGTCTGAAGCAGTGATGCCTCCAAACCAGACTGTGATGCTGTATGACAGGATGCTCTCGATTGTCCCCCTGTAGAAAGTGGTCAGGACAGGGGAAGGAAGATGTGCTTTTCTCATGCGGTGCAGAAAATGCAGGTCCTGCTGTGCCCGCTTCACCAGTTTCACACTGTTGAGCGACCAAGTCAGCCTACTCATTAGCTGCACACCCAGGAATTTGATGCTGGTAACCATCTCCACAGGTGAATCATTTATGCACAGATGTGTGGCTGTGCCTGCCTGCCTTTTCTGAAATCAACAATGATCTCTTTGGTTTTTCCGGTATTTAAAACTAGGCTGTTTTCCTTACACCAGTTTACCAACCCTTCAACCTCCTTGCGGTAAGCGTCCACCTTGTCATCCTGAATGAGGGGTTGTCACACAGAAGAGGGGGTCAACCTATTCTCCAAAGCACCTGAGGGCAGGACAAGAAGTAAAGGATGGAAGCTTATCAAAGAGAGACCCAACCTAGAATTAAGGAAAAATTTCGTGTCAGTTAGAATAATTAATCAGTGGAATAGTTATCTCCAGAAGTTGTGGATGCTCCATCACTGAAGGTTTTTAAGAAGAGATTGGATAGCCATTTGTCTGGAATGTTATAGTGTCTCCTGTTTAAGCAGGGGGTGGGACTAGACCTCCAAGGTCCCTTCCAGCTCTGTTATTCTGTTATTCTCAAAGTGGCCAACCAAAATGCATCATAAAAGCTAGCATACAATGTAGGTGGCCCATTTGTCCACCATTGTCCTTAGCAAAAAAAAAAAAGACTTTACTTTCATACATATATCCCCATGTAGCTGGAAAGGAAGGAGATCCTGGAAAATATTTTCCATTTATCACTATGATCCCTTTCCAGAAAGTACCATATACACAGACATGTATAGTCACTTTTCAAGTGAGCTCATGATTTACCCCTCAGTCATGCTGTCAAAACCCAGCAGTGGTAATAGAAAAATGATGGATTAATTAAAGTTGCAGCTAAACCAAATTTACAACTTACATCTCATGATTCCTAGTTCAATGTTTAATGGCTTTGAAGATGAATGGAACATTTTCTTATGGGTAAAGAAAGCTGATTTAAAAAGAAAATATCCTTTATTTGACATCAGGCCAACATTGCCCTTGAATAACATTTTCCACTATGTTTAGCCCAGACATGGAGAAAGTTTGTTGAATAGTATTAACAAATAGCTACACTTGGCCTGTAGGACTAAAAGTGCTTGATGAAATCATAGAAGCTAACATAATGTTGTATAACTTAAAAAGAGTAGATGTAACTTTGTGTAAGCATAGCTCATAATATCAGTCCCTTGATACGTATGTAGTTAAGGTTTTCATCCTTCTGGGTCTATGCATTTCCCATAAAATCTTGGTATTTAGGAAAATAAACCTCCTTATGAATTGGTATCTTCAAAGGAACATTAAAGGGCATTTATAAAATGATATATTTCATATATTAAGAATCACTCCTTCATGAGTTTACTGAAAGTATAATCGTGCTATTACCCAGAAATATAAAATCTGTAATTCTCCAGATGTTACTAAATTAAGACACCCCTAGGAGCTTAAGACATGACTTATAGTGAGTTATACTACTAGGAATGGCACTTCTGCAGCATCTAAAATGCTATGTTTCTCCATCTCTACTATAAACTCATCCTCTACTGTTTGAGTTGTCACTCAACACCTAACACCAAATACTATCACATATTCATCTGAAAGTCGTTAATGTGTCTTTCTCAGCCCTTGATATCTTTGGCTGATCTCAAAAGACTGCCTAAAGTTGGGCTTATTTAGTTCTTGGATGAGAAATCCACCAAAAACATTTTGTAGGATAGACTGAGCAATCAAAACATCCTGGAATAAGTCAATGGCAAATTTATTTTCATTTGTTGCCTACATGAATGTGTTCAGGAGATTGCCAGAATCTGAGCTTAACTGGAAGAAGATTTTGCTTTTCTTGCTTAGGAGAGATTGTAGTAGTATCTCCAACTATGTTCCTGAATACAGAGAGCAGAAGGAGGCAACCTCTTTCAGGCCATCAGATAAACCTTTCTTTTTTGCTTTTTTAATAGTATGTCAAAAACTGTTGCTAAATAAACAAAAGAATGAATGTAGGACCAAAAAGTATGCAGCACTGAACAATATTAAAATTGAATGTGATACTAAGGCCTAAAGCCAGATGCTTCAATGCTGTATTTTTGGTGGCAAAAATAGGTCACCACATTTCAGAGATCACTGATTAAAACATACATGTATACAAAGGCCTTGGAGGCCCTACACCTGGGTTGCCCCTACACCTGGGTTGCCTGAGGAGCAGCAAAAACATCAGACAAGGTTCTTGCATTTTGTGATTAGGGCTGGGACTGTGCAGGCTAATGCAACGGTGGTGACCTCTATCTATTCCATCACAAAAGGAGAATGAACAGCAAAAAGGGGAACCCCAGGCTCAGCTGATTCCATCGACAGATTCTGACTCTTAGCCAGGACCCTCCACTTGGAAGGTTTGAGGGCATCTGATCCACTAGAGTAGAGTCTAAGACAGAACTTCTGTAAGATCTCTCTGAAGCAGGAGATGATATCTGACAGGACTTGGAACTTGAGAGGGAGAGGTCAGCCTTTTTGCTTTCTGGTTTGTGTCGTCATTGGCCAAGACAATTCATTCTCTCAGGAATTTGTGGTGGAGGCAGCAGGGATATATTCTGACTTTACACCAAGAAGAGGTGGCTGAATTCTCCTCAGTTACTTTGTGAATTAGCTTCTGATTTATAACCTTTTTGGCAAACACTTGAGAAAAAAAATATATATGTCTCCACAGGTTCTCTCCTGGCTTGCAGGATTGGCAACATATATGCGTGATGACAATGTTGTGTTTTATTTGATTATATTTATTGCATTTCCTCCTGGGAACCATAGTTCTTCTCACCTGTCATGGCTGAAAGCCAGCTGGAAATGCAACACACATGCCTCTCCACCAGACATATAAAAATAATACCCACATTAGAAACAGGGAGGGTGATGCTGGTGGTCCTCTAAATCTAAATCTTAAGAGCTTGTTCCATGTAAAAAGAGATCCGCATTCTGAAAGTCCTGGGCCACCTGTGATAAAGATACAGCTCCCAGAGTGACATCCAATTGTAATTCTGAATGTGAAACAAGGGAACACCATCAAAAATGTGATGATAACCAGTGTAAAATGAAACCACCGAGTTCTGTCGAGATCTACCACTTTCTGAGTGTGTCCCAGAAAAAGGCCCATATCAAAAGGGTGGATCCCACAGAGATGGTCACGGTCTTGACTGTTTTGACCCCCCTCTGCAGATGTTCCTGATTCCCAGCATATCATTCAAGAGTCAAGTGCATAATATCCATCCAGAACAATTTGCCCATTCCTGATGCAAAAAGTACAAGAAACCATACAGAGAATTGGTTCAATTAAAAGAAAGTACTTGGAACAGACGAAAGATCTTGGGAGATTCAGCCAAGAGACGCTGCCAAGGGAATGGTCAGATAAGAGACAGTATAGCCTGCAGCTGGAAAGTGGGTGGGGCAAGAGGTTCAGAAAAGACCCTCCCTAGTTACATGGGCGGTAAGGGGAGAATTATACTTTTAGACATGCAAGCGTCTGTCAATGTAGCATTACAATAAAGTAGAACTCGCTCATCTGGTTATGATTCCTATCTGGTTTACCCTGCGAGGCCAATAGTACTCAATCAAATAAGGGTGCCTGAATGTTTATGACCACACTCTATAGAATAGGCATGCCCTAAAAAAAAAGACATTTGGTTACATTTAATTTAAAATTAACATTGAATTACTTACATGCTGTTAATTTGATCACTCCCTGAATGCAACTCTTTGAGCATCATATGACAGAGAACGCTACACTAGATGGATCCTCTTAATCCAGCTGTGGTCTTTGAATGCCCCGTGAGCTGGATAAACCATCCAAACTGAGAACAATCTGGGGATTCAGGTGTCTGCAATAAGAATATTTCAATCCAAGCCTTCGAGTCATGTTTACTCTTCCAACTTTGCTTGAATGGCTGAGCTCTGGCACTGAAAGGTGAAGATATAAAGTTCAGCTTAGCGGTAGGCTGTGTTGAATCAACATCTGCCTGTTTCCCAGAGCCAAATTTTAATTCTTGGGAACCTGTTTTCTGGATCTGTTGCCCGAAGACTATTTCTCGCTGTTGAGCTGTTCCAGTGGAAGGCAGTGCTGCCATCTGGCTGTATCCTGAAGGCAAGCCACAAGTTTTATTAGGGGAAAAAAAACAAGTTTTTCACCCAGCTTTTATGCAACAGTGCCAGGCCACCCGCAAAACATCAGCTCAGGCTTGCGAAACAGAAGGACACTATTCCTCATTGCATCTTTTCTGTTGAAGAGGCAAGTTTTCTGCAGGCTTTATACACAGATCAGATACTCCTTCCTTGCACCTGGGTAGAACTCAATGCACTCTGATCAGTGGTGGGATTCAAATATGTGAACCGGTTCCCTGTGTGGATGCCACTTCCGGAAGTCCATTCTGGGCCTGGGCAACAAAAAATTAGCTACTGGTTCTGCTGAAGGGTGCGAACCGGCTGAATTTTTGTTTAGATCTTGCCCATATGCCTTACTCCTGGGTGTTTGTGCTTACTAATAGAAGAGAATCTTCATAGCTCAGGATTGAAATGAGAGATCCTTAGTGCTCTCTGACAGTTTGGTTGTTTTCTTGCAGATGTTTCATTACCCAGCTAGGTAACATCATCAGTGCTAGCTGTTTGTGCTTACTTGATTATTGAAGGGACAGGAGTGGGAAGCTATGAAAATTTATTTATTTATTTATTTATTTATAATTTAATTTATACCCCGCCCTTCTCCTCATGGGACTCAGGGCGGCTAACAGCCTCATAAAAACTACAATACAAATACAATAATTAAAAGCCGAATTAAAAAGAAATATTTAAACAGGCCGATCAATTAAAATTATCCTTAAAAATCCCCTGAAACTTTAAAATCGTTAAAAA
>NW_015389116.1:65351-67178 GCF_001527695.2 Protobothrops mucrosquamatus | reverse complement strand
TTCAGTCTCCCCAGGACCCTGTCCACATCTTCAGGAGCAACAGAGTCAAACTCCTCCCATACAACCGTCTCAAGACCTGCTCCCGTCTCCTCCCCCTGGACTAACCAGTCGGAGTCCAAGCTTTCCCGAATCCGTGCGACTTTGTCATACAGATACTGCACAAAATCCTCTGCCCTCCCCTCCAGGGGGTCCCCCCCCCAATTGAAGGAGGGAGCGGGTCACCCTGAAGAGGGCGGCAGGGCGGTTATCTGATGACGCGATGAGTGAGGCATAGTAGTTAGTCCTAGCCATAGTAGTTAGTCCTAGCCTCCTGTCGTTCTCTGGAGGGGCATCTGTTAGGCTTTAGGTCTTGTAAGTTCATGTAGAGGTTTATTCATTCTGGTGAATCAGACAAATGAGAAAATGTATCTACATTGTACAGGTAGTTTTCAGCTTACCACTTACACAATTCAGTGACCTTTCAAATTTACAATGGCACTGAAAAAAAGTGACCTATGGCCATTTTTCACAACTATGACCGTCACAGCCTCCCCTTGGTCACATGATCAAAATCCAGACACTTGGCAACTGACTCATATTTGTGACAATTGCAGTGTCACATGATCATATTTTGCCACCTTCTGACAAGCAAAATCAACGGGGAAGTCAGATTCGGTTAACAACCGTGTTACTAACTTCACAACTGCAGCGATTCACTTAACAATGGTGAACAGAAAGGTGAAATGGGGGCAAAACTTACTCAACAAATGTCTCACTTAACAACAGACATTTTGGGCTCAACTGTGATCATGTCGAGGACTACGTGTACAACAAAGGGATTTTGCAGCTTGTTCTTACACATAAGGTTGGAGGGGCACTTCTTCCTTATCGGATTATCTCACCGGTCTGGGTCATTTTTATAAAATTGGGGCAGGTCCAGGCTTGCATCTTCCTATCGTCCTTGTCCTTATTTAGCAGCTGCCGGAAACTTTTAAACCCACACCATCTTTTCCAGGCAATCATGTGGTAACAATCACATCCCAGAATTGCAGCAGGTGCTACAGGCAGGGCCCCACTGTGGTCCTCTTTGAAATCAGATCCAAAATGCTGCACAATCCAGAGACATTGTTCCATCCACTTTCCACTTTGTCTTTTAAGCTCTTTGATCAGAAGACCCGGCACCTGGGACTTTCACGGAGTCCAGCCTTCCATCTTGAACAGGACAGGGACAGGATCATATAATGTAACTATTGCCAGTGTTTACGTCTCTCTGTGAAAACATGGCAGTTAAAACCAAGAAAGCATCCCCTAATGTGAAAATAGGCTGATAATAAATTTCACATGCTTGGCATTTCAAACTATGGAACCTTGGCTTTTCACTCCTAATTAAGCTCTAATCTCCGGAGTTCAGTACCAGGAGTGGGACACTTTTAACTTGGCAGGAAACCTAGATCTGTGAGACTCCAATTGTTAACATGTGCTCCATTTTGCAGATTTATTCAAATTAAAGAGAAAGGAGAAGGAAACCAGAGGCACTTGAAGTCCTGTGCTCCAGGCTGGGACTCTGAATGGCTCAGGACCAGGTCCAGTCCTGTTCAGTTTAACGATGAGTGATGTATTCATGTGAAGTCACACAGAACCCAGCCATGAAGTAAAGGAACTTACCGTATGTTTAATTTAAGATACTGAATTTCAGATGCTGGAAAAACAAATCTGTTTTCTTCTGGAAAATGACTGATCTATTACTCATCAACAACCAACCTTAAAACCACCCTCCGTCCTTGCACAAATCAGCATTTACAGTTAAATCAATCCAACTTTCAATGGCTGCACACACACACACACACC